>NW_007578280.1:211972-214753 GCF_000690725.1 Stegastes partitus
TTACTAGAAATGAGGAAAAATCCTTCAAACGTTCTTGTAGCATTTGATTTAAGTGTTTTCTGTCACACATTATGAGAACCTGTAGGTAACATTAGTTAAATGAACAGTTCTAAACTCTGGTTCCCTAAACATGACAGAAAGCTAACGGCTAACGTTCCAAAGATGAGGTAGCCTAGCATAAAAGTTAGCAAAAAGTTCCTTAAAAGTCACATTTCAGTTCTGACAGGAGAACCACAGCAGCACAGTGATCACTTCATGAGAAGCCGGACAGCGCCTCAGCAGAACCTCACTGCCCCTGTCGGAACATCAGGGAACCAAAGCTCACGTCCACCTGAGTCCCGGACCTGAGTCCCGGACCTGGGTCAAGTTAGCATAAAGCGCGGCTCACCTGCTCGTTTCTGCGGACCGGTTCTCTCCAACACAACCGGGGGAACTGCTTTCGCTTTCTTCACTCTCCGTGTCGTCCTGCTGCTGCTGTCTCTGGGTCGGTGTGTGGGGCTGCGCTGGAGGCTCAGCCCTGCCGGCAGGGAGGCGGTGTCAGCGGCAGGTAGCCGGACCCCACCCACGGAGCCCCGGCGGCCGGCGCTGGGCCATAAAGGGATCGGCCGCTGGCGGCAGGCTGCAGGCTTCAGAACCGGACTGGTTCTGTGCTGAGCTTCAAGCAGTCCAACCTCTTGTTTGAAACTGATTTAAATAAAAAGAAAAATAAGTGTAGTTTAACTCATATCATGCATGTTTTCACTTGCTAAAAATGAACTGCAGCTCCTCCACTGACACTGAAAAGTGCAGATTGACTTGAATTAAATGGACAAGAGATTGATTCTTTATTTATGTAAAAATCCATCCAACAAGGATATTAGACGTACTAAACACATGCAGCTTAAACATCACACACAATATAATCATACTGCCTATTATCTAGGGCTGCAAATTACAATATTTTCATTTCTGATCAATCTGTTGATTATTTTCTGGATGAATTTATCAATTCTTGGTTTCTGAAAACCCAGGATGATGTTCTTAAATGTCTTCTTGTGTCCATGGCCGTAGTCAGTCAAGTTCGACTTTCCCCCTCTAAAAGTTATTGAAACTAATTAATCAATTATGAAAATACATGACAATTCATTTAATTGAGGACAGATGATCAATTAATCATTGCAGCTCAAGTATAATCTTAAACGTCAGGATAGATAGATAGATAGATAGATAGATAGATAGATAGATAGATAGATAGATAGATTTTTATATTTCCAGGACATACACAGGAACCAAAAAGACGTTTCTCTTTCCCCTTGTGTTAGTGCCATACAGTATAAATTAATTTCAATCAAATGTCTAAAATTCAACCGATGTGATAGTGTAATATAGTGGCAGCTGACTGAGGTGATCGTAGTTGCAATTATCCAATTACAAGAAAAGTTTCACGAAGACGAACCTTTGCCGTCACCACAAACATAAAGTTCTGTGTATTTGAATGTAAAGACTGTTTGATCCAGATAAAAGCAGCAGCTCTAGAAACCGGGAATCAGTTTTCGGCAGAGGATCACTTTTTGGCACAACACCGGCCCACTTTTTTTTAATGCAAAGAGAAANACAAAGTTGTATTTGTTTAATATTACTGCTTCCAACCCACTGCGTTAACTCTGTAGACATCTTACCCAGCAGTCAGGGAACGTTCCCACAACATTGGCTAACAAACAGCACTACAAGGTCCAGAGATATTATAACGAAAACATTGTAATCTAACGTTCTAATAACATTTTAAGGATATTTATCATTTCAAATAATGAGGTTAAAAGTTAACTGAGACAAAACATTTTGACATTCGGAAGATGTTTGGAGGATGTTGTCAGATTATGTTACAGACGACAAAAGAAGAACGTTCTGTCTTCTGAGAAAGTTCTGCAAAGTTTTACTAAAGTCCTCAGCAGGAAAACGTTCTTCTTAAAGGCAGAATAAAGTTCTGTAAAGACGCTCCAAACATGTTCTTAGGAGATTTTCAAATGGTTGCATTGAGAATACTCTACTTTTGTAATCATGTAACATTGTGGGAACGTTTTACAGGAGAACGTTCTCAACAGCAACATCACCAGAACATTCTTTGAATACTGCAGGCAAAATGTTCCACATTTGTCGATATTTAAAACTTTTTATAAAAACACAGTCTGTCTTCTGAGGCCTCCATAACATCTGAAAAACATTCTTTGAACGTTGGTTTGAGAACGTTCTTCTTTTGTTATCATGAAATATAATCTGACAACATCCTCCCAACACTTTCTGAATGTTAAAAAGTTCTGTCTGAGTTCATTTTAACCTCATAGGAACATTATTCAAAGTGATAAATATCCTTAAAACATTCTTGAAACATTAGATTAACATGTTTTGTTTTTTTTTCAAATATTATTAGAACTTGTAGGTAATGTTAGATAATATGGGAACGTTCTCTGGTTGCTGGGTTGCTCTTTGACATAGCAGGAATATTTGTGGTTCTAAAAACATTTTGAAAAAGGTCCACAAAGTTCTAGTAATGTTTGTTTTCTTCTAATTCCCATAATGTACTGAAAGCTGTCTAAAGATGTCTAAAAACATGTTTCTTAAACATTTACTGAATGTTGTATTAAGAACTTCCATCATATCCATCCATCCATCATCTCTACACCTTAATCCTCACCAGGGTCACGGGGGGCTGGAGCCTATCCCAGCTGACTCAGGGTGAAGGCAGGTTCACCTGGACAGGTAACCAGTCTATCACAGGGCTACACTTAGAGACAGACAACCAAG
>NW_007578280.1:217133-219248 GCF_000690725.1 Stegastes partitus
CGGGGAGAACATGGAGACTCACCATAGTGTCCTCACCAGGATGTGAATCGTCACCTTGCAGCCCGCTGTAAGGATCATGTAGGATATGACGAGCAGACTAACTTTGAAATTTCTTGATTTAGTTAAATTTAGAACTGTCCAAATAATCTTCAAAGCAAGCAACAACTCATTTCCTGACAACATAAAATGACTGTTCAGAAGGAAAATTGCAAATTATGAACAAAAAGGAAGTTTTTAATTTAAAAAGCCATTTGCGTGTAGCACCATGAAGAGGCCTTTTCTCTGTCCATGTGACCAGCAGCAGACTTCAGTGGAGCTTTAAGGTTCTGCTTCTAGAGGAAGAACTTCCTTCTCCATCACCTCTCAGCTCATGTTGATGTCAGACCCTGTGGACGCTGACAGCTGTGTTCCAGCAGCTCACAAGTTGGACCTTGATTTTATTGATTGAACAGGGTGAATCTTTTCTTGTAGCGTGTTTCCATACATGCACTGTGTTTTACGCAATGAACTCATTCCAGTTCAATAAATGCAGGGAATAAAATTTGCCATTTGATCTTCACTTGGACCTGTGAATTGAACATTTTAATTTCTTTTGTGCATTTTGGGCCTCCTCTCCCACCGCTCCGCAGACCTTCACTGTGTTCAGGGTTTTCTTTATGTCTCATAACGAGATGTGGATATCGACGCTACCTGTCTTGACACCGCCTTCCTCTGTGACGGTGGCAGTGTATCATACAGACCACGATGTTGGAGGTGACGAGGATTTCCCTGTCGTGCCGTGCGGCCACGTCTTGCTTCGTGGAGGGAGGACGGTGGCACAGCTCATCACTGGCAGGGTCTGGTCTGAGTTATCACGAGACGATGACAGCCTCCATCATCCTCCAGACTCATTATGTGGTGCCGGACGAGTCAACCGATACGCATCACAGATCCACGACCTGACACTGGGACGGACTGCTGAAAAGGTCAGTGTGTTGTCATCGTGTATTTTTGTCCTCTATTTTTTTACAGAGTTAGCATCCTAGCAGGGGTCTGACATTCTTTATATATACCTGGCAGCGTCGTTGTCAAATTAGGACAATTTGAAAAACTTAAAAATAATATAAATAAATGTCCAAATGAAAGTTTTTGATGAGAGATGCACTTGATGAATATGGTAAAAGTGACCATCGACCATCTGTTACACTGCTAATCCTGTACATATGCTGCATATATCCCACAGCATTCATCCTGGTTACACTGGTCATACTGCTCACACCACTGTCTATCTCTACCTGTAGATTTAGATCATCTAGCTTGTATTGTATGCATATATCTACATATTTATTCTTCTCATTAGATGCCAAACTGCATTTCGTTGCAGTAAAGTTGAAGCTAATCTCATGGCGTAACAGTAACTGACGACAGATAAAAACAAAACCATGCCTTCTGATAAATCTACACTTCATTGATGCAACAGAATCGATACAGCAAAATAAAGTGTGCATTTTTAATAAATTATTGATTTTAGTTCAGAATCTCAAAACACGGTGCGACGTTAATCTCTGGAGGGATGAAACGGATGCTTCACAGAGTATCTGGAGATGGGAACTTGATGGGAAAATGGGATAGCTGTGCGCTTCAGCAGAGACAGATCGAAGCAGAGATAAAGTCAAAGAGCAGGACAAGAGGTTTACCTGTTGAAGGCCGCTGTCTGCTGTTGTGCAAGATGAAGCTCAGGAATGGCTGGAATCCATAATTATCAACAGCTCTGCACCGGGCATTCTCCTGAAATGCAAACATGAAAGTAAACAGCAAGGTAGAAACTGCACATAAATGTATACGGGGCCTGTTGCGGTGTGCAGTGATGAAAGCGTTCGACCGAAACGTATGTAAATGAGCCAAATGAAAGCAGCTAAAAGGTTGACCAACGGCGACAGACTGAAATGAGAGAGAATCGTGCGAGAGCTGAAGGCTGTAATTTGTCCTGAGCTGCACCGTTTTGAATTGGGAAACATCTGGAGGTGTTTTCACATGATTGCTACGCTCAGAAAAGCGAAAATGAACAGTTGAAGACCAGGATTAGGGTCTTCTGCTCATTCTGCACGTGCTTTTGGGTAATTTGCAGTGTGTGTG
>NW_007578280.1:222915-227539 GCF_000690725.1 Stegastes partitus
TAATATGCAAATAATGTCAAATTACATTTATTTGTTTGTTGGTTTTTATTACAGATCATTTACGATATTATTTGTACAGTATTTTTTTTTCTTCTTTCTTAAATCACATACAAACAATAATAATCTGTATTTAAACCTGAATCTCTTTATATAAAGTTTGTTGGTAAATCCCATTAGTTTTATTCATGTGTACTTTTACATGCATACTGTCACTATTTCCTGAAGATATTTATTTAATGAAACAGAACTACATTTTCTGCAAACTCTGGTGTCGGTTTCTACTTAATTTTGCAGCTCAGGAGCCTGATCGTAACTTTTCATTTCTTCCAGTTTGATAATGTCAGTTTTCATTTAATCAAACAAAAGTGTTTTGGAAGCAATGTTGGTGTGTACCTCCAAATAAGACTGTCGTTGAACAATCTCAGCATTTGTCAGCACTTTGGGGTGTAAATTAAATAAATTTGTAAAATCAAAGTTTCACTTGAGAGCTTTTAGATCGACAAGTTTATTGAAAGTGTTCAGAATAATTCAGGGGGAAAAAATCAGGATTTCTCTACAAAACAAATAATGAAAATGTCAGAAAATTAGTTTCACTTCATTGACTTTAATTTTATGTTTATGACAGCTGGTACGACCACACTATTTATTTATTATTTTTTACTGTGCCGTTCCTTTTGCATTTGAGTGTTTTTCATGTTTTCATGTGAACACCTGAATATTTACCTGATATAGATCCAGGTNAACCATCAGCAGAAGGTTGATCTTGGACACAGTTGGATGTTCCAACCAGACAATGAGCCCAAACACATCAAATACATTAAAAGTGGTAAAGAAATGGTTCCATCAGGCTGGAATGAAAGTCTTAGACTGGTCTCCCCGAAGTCCTGATCTAAACCTTTCTGTAAGTGCTTTGTCCTGTATATCAGTATCCAGTAGAGAAATGATGATGTAAGACTGCCACTGATTTAACATGTAGGTGGTGCTCTGGTTCACACTGTCAGGATCACCTCCACGTTCTTCAGGAAAACCTGAAACCATCAGCAGAAGGTTGATCTTGGACACAGTTGGATGTTCCAACCAGACAATGACCCCAAACACACATCAAAGTGGTGAAGAAATGGTTCCATCAGGCTGGAATGAAGGTTCTAGACTGGTCTCCCCAAAGTCCTGACTGGAACCATCCAGAACCTGTGGACTGGTGAAGAAACAAGTCAGAAAGACCACAAGTTTTGTTGAACTGCAGCGATTCTGTCTCACAAACATTCCCATTGCTGTATTCAGCGCCCTCTATAATTATTGGTTAAGATGTGTTCTTTAGCTTCTAGTAAATTTTTATATTTTTTTCTAAATAATATCGGACCACAATGACAAAAAAGAGGAAAATTCAACCTTTAATTCAAGCGCATTTACTCAGTGTGAAAAAAGTCCCACATTAAAAAATAATTCTTTTACATCAAATCATGTGGGCCACTGTGATTAGCACCCGTGATGTTAATGCTTTGAACAACCGCCTTCTGCCAACAATTCATTTGAGTTGAGTTGAAGGTCACATTTTTCTACAATTTTCAGTGTGAGAGTGTGCTTCTGCAATAAAAACTGAATTTATTTTAAGGCTTTTAACACATCTTAACCAATAATTACGGAGGGCGCTGTGTGTATTATTGCCAGCAGAAGATTTGGTCACATTTTCAGAAGACCTTCAATAAATCTGTGCAAGAAGCAAAATGCAGGATTGTTTTTCTGTGTTTCAGTGATTGCATCAGAGAATATTCTAAATTATAATAGTCATTTTAAACTCACGACTGCCACGACAGACATGGTTAGCTGTAGTCATCTGCTGGTGCATTTGTGGTACACTGATGGTACAAATGACTTAAATAGAGACGTGTGCACATGACCTCCACACATAAACATCCCCCCATTAGCTCTCCTCAGGTTGTCATGTATAATCATGCACTTTGCCTCCGTGTTCACCATCCATGCTTGACTGGCCATTAGTCAGAAGGTCTCCAATTACACCTGGCAACAAACACAACAGGACCAACACAGAGCCGTGATAATGCAGGTGGGTGGCTCTATTTTTAGTCATTTTTGCTTTTAGTGACTCAAACTGTTTTCCGAAACTAGAGCAAAATAAAAAAGAAGATATTGCAAAATGTGAAATGAAGCAGTCTTGTGGATGATATTTGAGCTGCTAGAACTGATAGGAGAGGAGAGAGGCAAGTGGCAATATCCATCCACTCCATCACTGGGGTTGAACTGGACACAGTGCAGCAGGTGGCCGAGGTGAGAGCGCTCAGGAAGCTGGAAGCTGAGCAGTGATGAAGCCTGGAGGTGTCTCAGCAGAGCACCTTCAGTCACAGACCGATTCCTCCAAGAAGCAGCAGCAGGAGGTCCTTCCTGCCGTGCAACGTGCAACAAAAACCACACGGCTGCATAACTACGGCACTTTATGTACATACGTTTTAAAATCCATCTGACATTTGCACACTGGGCATCTATTTATTTATCTTGTTTTTTATTTTATATTATATGATTTGTTTCATACTTTATGTGCCTTCGGGGTCGGGGGTCTTGTGACGTTGTCTGTGTTTCTGATGTAGCTGCTGTAAAAGGCTCAATAAAGTAACGATCCCAACCTATCGACACGACTTTTTGGAATTATTTGACCATCTGAGAATCATAAAATCAGTGTATTGAGTTGATGATTGTGTGATTCTTGGGCTTAGGCTGTGAGGTAGTCAGATAAAAATCCACCAAACCTATAAGAAGTGTTTTTAGCATTGAATCACCGTCAAACACAAAGTAATAGTCTTGTGAGCTTCTTTTCTTTGCCTGGATACGGTTCTTTTTAAAATTTTGTTTTTTATCAGTTCCAACTCTAATTATATCTGTCGCTCTTCAAATATTTTCCATCTTTTGAAACTGTCGCCAGGCAACACTAGTTGATCAGCTCCTGCTCCGGGATTGCTTGGTCGTGGCAACAAAGATTTATGTTAATAAATGGTAATGACTAATGTGATCACAACACAGAGGTGAGCCGCTGTAGCTGCTCGGACTCGCTGCGTCGTCTCGAAACCCAGGAAAAGGAGCAACGACACAACTTCGCCTTTATTAACTGCACAGCTGCTGGACGTTTAGTGGCTTTCTGCTTTTATTTTTTTTATATTTTTATCTGAAAATTCCAAAACCGCAGTTAAAAATGCAGTATCTCATATGGCAGCTTTAACTGGCAGTTCACAAATTGGGAGACTTTTCTTTTTATTTCAGCTTCATCTTTGCCATTTGTGATCTTGTTTCGTTGTGATTTAATGGTTGATAGTGACAAAAATAAATGCGTGTCTGTGTAAAGTGAATGGACTTGTTAGTTTTTAGGGGTTTTTTTTGTTTGTTTTTTTTTACGTTTGCATCTCTTTCACTCTGCCTTAAAACACTAGAATTAATATTAAGGTCAATAATAGTCACAATCCAAATTATTCGCAGCAAGAAGGGCTGTAATAGGANAGGTAACCAGTCTATCACAGGGCTACACTTAGAGACAGACAACCAAGCACACTCACATTCACACCTACGGACAATTTACAATCACCAATTAACCTGAACCTAACCTAACCCTAACCCTGAACATGTTTCTGGACTGTGGGAGGAACCCAGAGAAAACCTGGAGAGAACCCACGCTGCACGGGGAGAACATGGAGACTCCACGCAGGAAGATCCCGGGCGAACCGAACCGGCGACCTTCTAGCTGCGAGGCAACGGTGCTACCAACTGCGCCACCTTGCAGCCTTTTCCTGTATCACTCTGTAATATCCTCAGAAACATGATGGATCGATCAGCAGGTTGTTGTCGTTATTGACTGAGGAAGCCCAACTTCATTCATTTTTTATCAGTAATAATGTCTAACACTGGTTGTACAGCAGTTTCACAGCTGAGGGATGTGAGAATAATTGTGTTTCGTGAATGACTGAGTGTAAACACTGCACACCGCTGTAGGGACTAAAAGTATTCTGTGATTGAAAGTGAGCACAGGGGTTGATAAAGTGTGTTTAAGAGGCAACTTAAAGCTGTAATGTATACAGGGCGTGAGTACCATTAAGAGGACTGATGTAAAATTTGGTCTTTAGAGTGAAGCTACACTTAATAATTACAATATTTAGTTTCACGAACAAACACATGCAGAACTAATGTGATGTTTTCAGTGGTTACGAGCAAGTTAGCATGTGTTAGCATCATATCTAAATGCATGTGTAGCATTCAAACCAGCAGAGGGATGCAGAATGGTAAAGTCATGCATGACAGGCCATGTGGTGGCTCCTCCGTCTCATACATTCATACAGTACGTTTTTCAAACTTCAACAGATTGGCTGCTTTTCCACAGCAATTTTAAAAAATGGGTTTAGCATTAAAAAGGCTGTTTTGATTGGACCCTCAGTGCAAACCAACAGAGAGACTGAAACACTAAAACCAGCGTGTTAACAGGGAGAGATGGCTCCACCTTGTGTCCGCTGACGGCTGAAATCACTGCATGATGACAAACGGCTTTGTTCAACCCAACGAGCAGAGCTGGAGGTGAGATATTCAGCCACAAGCGTGTTGTTGACATTCCACGTGATGGAAATGGTCA
>NW_007578280.1:227761-231797 GCF_000690725.1 Stegastes partitus
AGTAAAATACAAAAGACCATCAATAAATATGTAAAACTCTCCACTGTGCTCTAAGATTTACACACTTCCATATTCCTCTCATCAGGATGCTTTTCATTGAATCATTATTATCCTACTTAGTTAACTCGTCTGTCTTTAGCTGTGTTGTTTTCTGCACTTCTGTTTTCTTTATCTGGAGATCCAAACCAGATCATAATGCGGGTGAAGCACCTGATAACGTGGTTGTGTCGTTCACACTAAATGATCTGGTCTCAGATTGGTGACGTTTGGTTTGTAGAAGTTTTCAGTTCAGTGCATCTGAATGGATAAACATATTCAGCTCCAGTTTCTTCCTCAATCTGTTCAGTTTTACTTCTTTCAAGTTCTGGAAACAATCCAAAGATAACTAAAGCAAAGGGGATTGACGTAACGGCGACCTGACACCAGCCTGCTTTAGTTTTCTGTTCAGTTTGTCACCAGGCAACGTCGGCTGGAAAGAACCCCGTTCACAGTTTTGATTGAAGGAAGTTGACTGAACCTGCAGCGCTAATTAGGTGGAAAAACGAAAAACCAGGAGCACAACAGATGGAGCACGATGAGATGAATGCAAAGGCTAAATGTGATGCAATTATCACAGTCAGAGAAGCGTCTTGTTCCTGAGATACGCAGCCATAACGCCGTCAGCCCGGTGGTGTGAAACAGCGTCGAAGACACTTGGACCCACTTCACCTGCCTTTGTAAACCTAAAGCCTCTGAAGTCCCTCGTCTACCGTCCGTCTATCGCTCCTCGTTTGTGCTAATGAGCAGGAGAAGCAAGTTAAAGACAGCACAGCTCAGGCTTTTATTCCAAATAAAAACAGAACAAAGTTTCAGGACGTCACCTTTTCACCAGGTGGTCAGCGGCTCCTCCCGGTGCAATTATTTAAGCTCCAGGACGACAGAGTTTCATCCACACACACAGAAACAAAGCTGCTCTTAGAACAACATGTCGATATGTAAAAATGAAAACTTGCAAAAATCATTTGACATGACAAGTGTTGTCAGAAACGTGCTTCTAGATTTCTGAGATTTTGTATTTTTTTCATTCTTGACCACAAAGAATTCACTCCTAACATAAAAAAAATATAAAAAGCATCACAACTTCTCATTTTAAATAATCTCCCACACTTCTCTGTTCACGGATAGAATTTTTTTTTGAGGGATTCCTTAAATATTGATGGGATTTTTTTCCCTATAAACTGAAGAACCTGCTCATAACTTTCTACTTTCATTAAAAGCTCGAAGGCAAAAGTTCAATATTTCAACTTCATCTGCAGCATTTATTTATTTTTTAGTCACGTGCAATATCCCAATTTAATGTGTTATATTTTGCAATATCTAAATTTCATGTGCAATTTGTCATCATCATGTGAGGTGTTAGGATCATTATGACTTCCTACTTTTTATATTTTAGCCTTATTTTAGTTCATTCTTATGTCTTATTGCTTTTCTACTAGGCGCTACATTTCCAAATATTGTGTCGTTTTGTGTTCGGAGCAACAACTGGCAAAAGAATTTCCTCGTGGATTAATAAACCTTCATCCTATCAGGTCAAAAACATGACAAACTGGCAAATGTGTGAAATTAAATTTGTCTAAATGCTTTACATTAGAAGCATGTTTACATATTTATGGCTGCAGGAGTTGCTTCTGATTTGAGTGAAACTACATAAACTGCACATTTCATGCATTAACAAGACAAAGGTTGCTGGATTCTCTGCTGCAGTTTCCAGCCACAGTCCCTCAGCAGTCACGAGTGATAAAAAAACACAAAGACCAAATCAGCGTTTTGTGGAGCCGCTGGAACTGGCCCCAGCGCTCTACCTGATGCCGGCCACCATGTGGATCCACCAGTTGGCCTGCACCGTCCAGCCCAGCTGCTCGCACTCGGTGATCTGCTGGAGGAAGTGCTCCTTGGCCTCGGCCTCGGTCTGCTCCTCCTGCAGCGCCTCCCGCAGGTAGCGCATGTCCTCGGCGGCGCTCAGCTCGGGGATGCCGGTGAGCAGCATCAGGGAGAAGAGGGTGACCAGCAGCCTGGAGTGGGAGCGCAGGGACAGGTAGGCCTGGGTGCAGGTGTCCTGGAGCGTACCAGGACGAAAACAACTCTTAATATCGACACTTACACGCATGCACACTGTGGATTCACGTTTCACACATGCATTGAATCTACTGCCCAGATCATCCACATCATGTCAGCTGTTAAATGGCTAAACGTTTACATCTTCACATATAGATGCATTCTGTACGTCTTCTACCCTGAAGCTGGCACATACAGAAATGAACAAAAGAGTCAGAAAAGTTCCAGGACTGGTGTCACTAAAGATATATTTCAAACCACAAACTCTGAGTTTTCCCCTTCAGACGATCAACCAGCAGATCCGTTTGCTTTGTTCAGAGAAGAGGCAGAGTTGTGGCAGGACCAGTCGTGGCTGCTTCACCATGACAACCTGCTCACAGCGCCCTGAGCATCTGACAGTTCCTGGATGAGAAGAACATCTCTGTGCTGGAGAAGCCTCTCTAATCATAATAATAATTAATCAGATTTATACAGCACCTTTCTAGACACTCAAAGACGCTTTACACTGTCAGTTATTCATTCACACACATTCATTCTGGTGGTGGTAGCTACGATTGTAGCCACAGCTGCCCTGGGGCAGACTGACAGAGGCGTGGCTGCCATCCTGCCCCTCCGACCACCACCTCAAACAATACACCAGGCAAGGTGGGTGAAGTGTCTTGCCCAAGGACACAACGACCATGAAACAGACTACAGGGCAGAATCAAACCACCAACCTTTCCATCATTGTCCGACTCGCTCTACCACCTGAGCCACAGCTGCCCTCTACTCACCCCACCTGGCTCTGTGGGGTTGTTTCCTCTTCCCCAAGCTCAAGGGGGTCATCAAGGAGACCCGTTCTGAAGACGTGGACGACATCAAGATGGCTGTGATGATGGAGCGGAGAAGGCTGGGGAAGTGTGTTAGACTCCAGAGGGATTACTCGGAAGGAGACAACTTGTAGTTTGGATTTGAAATCTATCTTTTGTGGCACCAGTCCTCGTACGACTCAGACTTTTCTATGTTGAATCACTGGAACACACAAATCTTTGTCCCCAAAAAACCAATCATCTGGATCTTCTGGAAATCTTTTTAAAAGTCTGCCGGGTCAAAAAAACACATACAGCAGCTGCTTGAATGATCAGTTTTGGTGCCGTAGAAAGTTGTGTCTCTTAACTTCCTGTATGTGATTATGATTGACGACAGCTGCTGACTCCTCTGAGCTCATTTAAACAACTCTGTCGGCTTGAGAGAAACCAGCGAGGTGTTGTGTGCTCTGGATCCACCTCAGATACACAGAGAGTCTAAACTAAAACCAGCCGTGGAGGAACGAAGCATTCGAGGAACACACGAGACTTTCAAGCCACCTTTTAGATTTTCATCGTTAGTAGGAACCATTGAGCTTTTTACATCTGAACCCCACACAGAAACACGACTCTTACCCTGAACCGCTGGAAGTAGAGGCTGTTGCGACCTTTCACCCTCCCCATGACGTACAGGAAGTCGGGCGTGAGGACGAACGGCACTCGCTCCCGCCGGACGCCGAGGAAGTGCTTCCTGTTTCCCAGGATGTGGCCGAAGTCGATGTGGAACAAGTTTCCTGCGAGAACCACGAAACACAAGATCAAGTTTTGCTCCGATCGCCGACTCGTCCGGTTTTGTAACTCAGCGTCATTTTATTAAAGAATCGTGCAGCGGTCGATACACGGGGGAGTTTTTTCAGTTTCTTTGGTCCCCTGGCGACCACCAACTTGAGCCATCAAATCGTCACCAGAGTTTCACGGTTAACGAGACGTAACAGGAACAAACGGCTTCCCGCCTTTAACGGTCAGCGCAGCGTCAAGCAGGACTCGTGTTTGGTACCTTGGTCTGTGATCATGATGTTGTCGTTGTGTCGATCTCCTATTCCCAGAACATATGTGGCCACGCAGTAACCGGCGCAGGACTTCACAAACTTCTCCAC
>NW_007578280.1:232620-248024 GCF_000690725.1 Stegastes partitus
ACAACAATACATCAGAAGCTATTAGATGATTGAATTTATGAGGAATTATGCTGAAATCAATACATGAGGGAGTGTTTGCAGTTGCAGAAATGTGCATATAGTTCAACTAAAGGTGAAGCAAGTCTTTCAAGATACAGCAAGAAATTAGTTTAATTATAGAAGCGAATGAAGAAATTAGTATTTGAATTGCAACACTGCAGCTGCACAGATTGCTATGAATCAACATGTTTCATTTGCAAATCAAATTCAAAGTGAACCAAACTGATGAGTCATGCTTTTGCCTTATTTAACGTTACTCACTATTTCCTGGAGCGGACACTTGGACTTGAGCCACTCGAACAGCGCGTCGTTCCTGAAGGCTGCCGTCGTTCCTCCGTGGCTCCGCTGAACGGCAGCGATGGTCGCCGCGTTCCTCACGATCTCAATCATACCTGGAATCAAAGAAAGGTCTCCTTTCACTTCTGTAAAAACACTTTGGACATGGCAGCGTTGACGCTAGACATGATCCATCCAGAGAGCATTCAGTCACCGAGTTCCTCTTTTATTAAGTCATTTGCAAATCCTAGATTGGGACAAAAGGGGTTCTGAGAGAAAAACTCTACATGATCAGCAACTAATCAAGTTACTTTACAGGAATGCTGACCCCTTAAAAAGCCTCTTTCAGGCTGATTTGAGTTTTGTTGGGTAAATTCTACTGATTTTAAGAAACACAATGAGTCCATGATGCTGATACCAATGTTGTGTCCGGTGGAGATGCAGCCGTACGGAATAAGGTTCAGATCCAGAGACTTCTCCTGCCAGATGGAGTCCATCACCACCAGCGTCTAAACGGGAAAGAAGCAGGGGTGACGGTTTATGCAAAGTACAATCACCGCTACAAAACACCGACATCCTGATTGAAGGCGGTGAAAGTGGACCTGAATGACCAGCATGTCCTGTCGGAGGTCGTCCCCCTCTTTGAAGATGATTCCCACCGGCGTCGCTGGAGTCGGCGACGGCATCGGAGAGAACTCCAGCCACAGAGGCTTCTTCTTGGACGCCATCACTTTGCATTTGTCCAGCTGGATCGGAGAGATTTGCTTATGTAACAGAGTTGTTTGCAAAGGGCTTGAAATCAGTGACGAGGTTAAACATGTGCAAAAGTCTTTTGGTTATTTCAGACCAGGATGAGGCAGAGTTTGAGTTTTTGAACAACAAGAATGAAGAAGCTGGAGAAAGAAGAATGAACACAGTGACCTCATGAGAGCCACGAATCCAGATGAGCCTCAAGGTTTCTTCACTTTCTGGTCACATGAGTTCAAGAACTGCACGGTACCATCTTTTTTTGTTATTAGCTATTTTGTTTTTGCATTTGTCTAAAGAGGGAAACTGATTTCTACCATCTGCTGCTTTGTTGCAAAAAGAAAACGGTAACTCGCTTAAAGTGACTCGTGAAGCGACACTTTTCCTCATGTGGAAAATAATTGAGGCTTTTATTTTGATAGGGTTCCAGAAACAAAGCAAGCAAAAATGTTGAAGTTGCACTGCAGGCTGTGTAGATCGCAAACACGTCACGTAAAAAACATCGATGCTGTGTTAAGAGTTCAAACAAAATCCCCCAAATCTTACTTTTAATACATATTGTTGCTCTATGTTGGTAAAACATGGAGCTTTAACCACACATGAAAAACTCAACATGCAAAGTTAATTTAAACAACAAAGTAACAGGACAAACATTTTTTATTCACTTTACTGTCACCCAACCAGCCTAAACGCTCTCAAACAGAACAAGAGGAAAGCTCACCAGGATCCTTCCAGCTTTGATTCGAGGGTCGAAGGGCAGCAGGAACTGGTCGGGCAGCTTGCTGGTTCTGAGCAGCTCCTGAAGCCGGAGAGGAGCTGAAATAAGAACGACAAGGACGCAGTTAGACAATTTAGTAAAATGCACGGTGATGCTTTTTTAAACAAAATGATCCAGATGTGGAGGAAACCCAGTTAGCTTATATAAGATGTTTTTCTACCAGAACACAACTAATGACTGACCGTTGTTATTCTTGAACATCTCTTTTCATATTAAAAGTTTTCCATTTATGTCGTTATGAGCAGAACTCTGCTGATGAACCCCTGCTGTCGTGTCATTAATAATCCCTGTGTGATCTCGCTGCTCTGCTCTGGCGTCACGTGAAAAATACACTTTCAGACCCTCCAAAGAGGCTGAAAGGTGGTTAGCACTGTTGCAGCTAGAAGGTCGCCGGTTCACGTCCCGGTGAGGACACCTGGGATCTTTCTGCGTGGAGTTTGCATGTTCTCCCCGTGCAGCGTGGGTTCTCTCCAGGTTCTCCGGCTTCCTCCCACAGTCCTAAACCATGCTGAGGTTAATTGGTGATTCTAAATTGTCTGTAGGTGTGAATGTGAGTGTGCTTGGTTGTCTGTCTCTAAGTGTAGCCCTGTGATAGACTGGTTACCTGTCCAGGTGAACCTGCCTTCACCCTGAGTCAGCTGGGATAGACTCCAGCCCCCCATGACCCTAGTGAGGCCCAAGTGGTGTATAGATGATGGATGGACACTCCAAAGAGAACCATTTTATTCAGTAGAAGGTTGCTGAAAGTGAGCCTGAGTGGAGCTTTTCTTTGTTCTCCTGAAGTCGTGAACAATAGATCAACTGGACGTCATCAATCTACATCTGATCCAAATCATCTGGTTCCTTCTGCTCAAGCATCTCTGATATAGATGAAACTTTTCTTATCATAAACTCTAGATGTTGAAAATGGTTTCTGTGAAATTGTAGTTCGATGCATCAAATACTCTCAGAGATAGAAAGTTTTTTAAAAATCGCCCGTCGGCCCACTTTCAGCAGGTTTTTCCTCACATTGAAATTTGAGGCTGTTTGAACGACAACATCTCAGAAACTATGAGAGATAAAAACCTGACATTTCCACTGTTATTTCTCATCATTGATTCAGAATCTGTAATATCGGACAAGTAGATGAAAAATTCTCTAATTATGACTGAGTTGAAATAAGAGGTCAAACTGAAGCAAAGTTAAAGTTGTTTTTGTTGAACTTTCATAACTGACTGAGCAGGTTTGACAACAACAAAAACTAAGATATTGGTAGACGTCTGATTCAAGTGGAACAGAGATATAACTGACAAAATATATATGCTTCTTTAAATATGGGCACATTTTACATTTTCAGATCCCACTTTGTTCACTGGACAGGCAGATTGTTACCTTTCAGACCTATTGAATTAATTTGCTGATTGGACGAGATGCTTGAAGGTAAACATGTCAAGACATAAACGATTCTGTGTTTTTGGTTTGATTATACTGATCTGCAATATTGGACAAGTAGATGAAAATAGTCTCTGATTATGAGTGGAATAATTGAAGCTGTCAAAAACCGTGTAATGCAGAAGTCAGATGGTGTTTGGTGGGGCTGCTTTTATCTTTAACATTTCCTGAGATGCTGTTGCTCAAACACTCTTAAACTTCAATGTGCAGGATAAAAACCTGCTGGTGATTTTTCAGTAATTGGATGTTCTTAGCTGAGCCCCACCGGTAGGCGCGAGGTCCGTCTTGTCTGGATAGAGGCTCTTGATGACCAGAGCCACCTCCTGCAGGGCCTCCACAGCCTGGACCTGCTGGCCGAAGCTGTCCAGCATGGCCTGGCCGCAGCCCAGCAGGTAGGCCTCCAGGATCACCGCCATGCGCTGCCGGAAGTACGGACAGCCGGCCACCTCGCTGCGGACGTACCAGAAGAAGAAGTGGCCGATCCTCTTGCTCTGCAGTGAGACACGAGAGGTTCAGTCCAGGTTCAGCATCAGCAGGCTGCAAGAACCTGTACAGGGACTTTTCATCAACCAAACCAGAAGAACAACACGGTCCAATCAACGGCTGGCATCCTACATGAAGGTCATCTGATATTTTCATAGCATAAAATATGGAGTTGTAAAATTTATGTTTGATATATCGAAGGCTTTTCAAGATAAATCGCTTTTAAAAATTGCCTTTTTTTATTTTCTCACATTGAAATGACAATATCTGAGGAACTCTTAAAGATAAAAACCTGAAGTTTTCACGGTTATTTCTCATCATGTCATTAACTCAGAATCTGCAGAATCGGACACATAGAGCAAATAATCTCTGAATATGGCTGAGTTGAAATATGAAGGAAAAAAATGTGGTGATGTGAGTGTTTGGTGCTGATTGGGTCTTTTTGGTGTTTGGTTGTGGATGCAGTTGTTGATGTGCAGGCTGGGCAGGATGTTTACTCAGCCTCCTCCACACCGGTCGATGATCAACGCTGGATAAAGCCTGCCTCCACATGCGCCGCTCCAGTGCGAGTGGATTAATCGCCTCAGCGTGGCAACAGGCGCTAGAGAGCTTTGTATTTTGTTGAACCATCGTCGGTCTACCCGCTCAGCTCTGCCTACAGAACCAGCCTCTGTCCTCACGGCTCCCAGTGAAACTTCCCAGGATTTCCCTCACCCCCTCGGCTACCTTCACAAGCTCCCCGGTGTCCCTGGATTCCCTGCTGTTGCACTAAGAAATCTGGTTTTCACTTCCTAACTCGGTGTTTGCATCTTTGCATCCAGCCATAGACAGAAACCAGACGTCAACTCGTGATATTTTCTGAACCACATGTAGCTGCAGGTCACAACAACACAACAGTAAACATATGGAAGACTTTAATATGAAATAATTGGTCACAAAAATGAAAATAAAGCTTTTTTTTGTTAACCTTTTAGAACTAACTGAGCAGAAATTACAAGCTCTATGACAGAAACAAAAACATCGGCATGGTATTATTTATTTTGGACTCCACTTTTTAGGAATAAAGGTTGATTTAAAGGAGACTTGTCATGAAGTTTTGTGCAATTTCTTTGCTAATTATCACCGTATTTAGTCAATGTGACGACATCAGTAACATAAAACCAAACACACAGATCTGTTTTCATTTTTCTAGCGAGAATCGTTCATGTCTTGACACGTTTACCTTCAAGCATCTCGTCCAATCAGCAAATTAATTCATTAGGTATAAAAGGCAGCAGTTCAATCTGCCTGTCCAGTGAACAAAGTGGGATCTAAAAATGTAAAATGTGCCCATATTTAAAGAAGCATGTACATTTTGTCAGTTATATCTCTGTTCTACTCAAATCAGACGTCTACCAATATTTTAGTTTTTGTTGTTGTCAGACCTGCTCAGTCAGTTATGAAAGTTCAACAAAAATAACTGTCTTTTCATTTGTGTGACCAAGTATTTCACATTTAATTTAATTTTTAATTGTTTATTGTGACCTGCAGCTGCGTATTGATTTCTGCATTGTTGAGCTCAGTGATGGAACTTTGCTGTGACGGCTTCAGTTTGACCTCTTATTTCAACTCAATCAGAGAATTTTTCATCTACTTGTCCGATATTACAGATTCTGAATCAATGATGAGAAATAACAGTGAAAATGTCAGGCTTTTATCTTTTATAGTTTCTGAGATGTTGTCGTTCAAACAGCCTCAAATTTCAATGTGAGATAAAACCTGCTGAAAGTGGGTCGACGGGCGATTTTTAAACAACTTTCTATCTCTGAGAGTATTTGATGCATCAAACTACAATTTCACAGAAACCATTTTCAGCATCTAGAGTTTATGATAAGAAAAGTTTCATCTAAATCAGAGATGCTTGAGCAGAAGGAACCAGATGATTTGAGCTTCTGTGACGACCTACAGGCGTTCATCAGCAGAGTTCTGCTCATAACGGCTTGAAGAGAAATAAATGAAACTTCAAATGAATACGTTTCAGTATCTTTGTTAATGTTTGTGTTTTAAAGTAAATGTTCTTGTCTGTCATTGTTAAAGAAGACCTAAACATGATCAGATACTAACGTGTTCACAGCACTCATAAATCATAAATCATCTTCTGCACGTCTAATTAGATGCTAAATTGCATTTTGTCGTCTTCGTGCTCCGTGCAATGATAGGTTCAATCTAATCTAAGTAAATCTAATCTATTCCTGGTTTTGCCTGACAGCTTTTCACATTTGCAGTCACTGTAACTGATTTGCACATGTCTACATTGTAAAACTGACACTGAAACTATATAAATTATCTTTTTTTATGTATATATTGAGCTGTGAGCTACTGAAACATGCATATCAAGGACTTATTTTATATTTGCAAGCTTCATGTATGAAATTTATTTAAATTAGCTAAAGACCAGCCCCGACCGAAAACCTTTAGCACACAACTTATTAGAAATATTCTTTAAAAAGGGAGGAAAGTGACTGATATTCCTTATGCTTGTACTGCAGTTTATTGTGAATGAATATGAACAAATGATGCTGCTCGACTCACCCGCAGAGCTCTCTGGATGAGGTACCGAGCGAGGAAACTGTCGTGGTAAGGTTCCACTTTAAGGGTCTGTAAGAGCAGAAAAGGTGAAATAAAAACGGTTACACTCATTAATAGTCTCTTAGTGAATCCAAACTTTACAAAAAAATTCGTATGAAATGCTTAAATTTGTTCAAAGTTTACTGAATATGCAGAACATGAACCTGGAACTACGTAAAGCTCGTAGGTCTGAAGCATCTTCTTGTTATCTGGCTTCACTACAATGAACAAATAAACCTTCTCACGAGGCCGGTTACCAAGTCAGTAAGTCAGCCAGGGTTTCTGAACCTGGATGTAAAGGAGGGCAACAGATGAAAACCAGAAAAACTAAGATTTTAAACACATAATAGAGACTGAAAGCAACACAGCTGCAGCAGCCAAAGGGAAGGAAAGCTGCAAAAAAAACGACAGATTGTGTAAACGTTCACAGGTTTACAGTCATATTATGAGGATACGAGTGGATCCAACTATACTTATAGATTCCACTGGATCAGGGGTGTCCAATCCTGGTCCTCGAGGGCCACAAATGATCAGGATCGTTATCAGGCTTCTGCAGAGCTTGATGATGAGCTGATCATTTGAATCAGGTGTGTTGGAAGAAGGAAACATCTAAAACATGCAGGACTGTGGCCCTCGAGGACCAGGATTGGACACCCCTGCACTAAATAAATGTGTTGCTTAGATGTCTGGTATGTAGAATAAGACAGCTTCATTCTTTCAGCTGCTTGGTGGTGCTCTACGATAAGTAGACTTCCAGCAGATCTTACAAGGGTAAACAGCACAGGGACTACATCCTGTGGATCTTCTATGAATGCTGATGCTGTTGTCTAAGATAACTGGTTGGACACCAGGTGGAGTTTTAATACGTATTGATCTGTTATCTAGAACTTCCAGAGCAGGTTAGGTGTTCGGTCTTAAAGGTATCCTGGTGAGGTAAAACGATAAGAATTCATTTTTATCTTTATTTTACCTTTATTTTACCAGGTAAGTGAATTGAGAACTGGTTCTCATTTTCAATAGCGACCTGGAATGAATTCACTGTCATAGTAACCCAGAGTTAAACCTGAAGTTACCTCAGTGACCTCACATCCTGCAGGACTCATTTTTATCTGCTGCACATTATGTTACAGGGCCAACTCGTCAGAAAAGACCAGAGACAGCAGTCAGATTGTGGAAAGGAACAAACTTTGATAAAGAAACTTGTTGGGGTGTCAAGGTGAACAAATGAAAGGCGGTTAGAAACCCAGGTCAGGCGAGGGGCATTTGGTGAGTTGTGGTGGAAAGACCCATTTGTTAACCTATTATATATTAAAATATGTCAGAATTGATCGCATTGTTTTTCGCTTTGTCCATTTAAAAACACATACCTGCACCAGCTGCAGCAGATACTTGAGTACGTCGTCATTGGACAGGCTCTCCAGTCTCTGGACCGCCAGTCTTCTGACTTTCTCGTCTGCAAAGTCCATGCTCAGCAGCTCCAGGGCCAGAGTTACATCCAGTTCCTCGGGATCCCAGTTCCCCAGCAGCCAGTGGACGTCCTCAACCACTTTGCGGTTCATCCAATCAATGTTTCGCAGGTATTGGGGCAGGCTGGAGGCATAGTGGATGCTCTCCTGCCGGAACCTTCTCAGGCAAGGTCTGTTCATGGCTGGAGATGGGGATCTGGGGATTGCAGTGTCAGTCACCGTCAAAGAGGAAGAATCTGCGCTGCTTAAGGTGGACGGCAGTGAGGAGGCAGCAGATGTGGTTGGGGAATGGTCAGATGAGGGGCTGTCAGAGTCCTCAGAGGGACTGAAGGTGTTCGGGAGGACCACCGGGAAGCTGTAGCGGTCCAGAAGGAAGCTAATAGCCATTGACTCGGTTATGTCTGGATTAGTAGCGGAGGACAGCTTGTCTGCCTGGTAGGTGACGGCTTCATCCTCCACGTCGGGGTAGGACCACATGTGAAGACTGTAGGAGCCCTGGCTCAGGACGGATCTGCAATGAAGTAGGTAATCCACAATTTAAACTGATGAGGTCAACTGGCTGAGGATCTACAGGGAAGGTTATTGATTCCTACAAAGACAAATTTGTAGTTGATATAAAAAATTAAAAAAAAAAAACTCACCTGTGATCTATGAGGAGAAGATTGACAAAGTAGAGCACCTTCCCTTTCCCCTTCTGCAGGTCTGGTGCCTTAGGGATTGTGGATGATGGTGACTTTGACTCTCTTGTGGTCGAAGCCTTCGAGTCTCTGTTGATAGAAGGCTTTGGATCTCTGATGACTGAAGCTCTTGGGTCTTTGGTTATTGGGGAACCGTCAGTACCGCTTGCATTAATAGTGAGACCCAGCTTGGCTCCACGAGGCAGGTCCCTGAGGAGAACGTCAAAGTCCAGCCACTCGTTCCACAACACTTCATCTGCAAAGGGCTTGGGAGGGGACGACACCGAAGAGAGAACCTTGTTTCCGTAAAGTATGGATGCTTCCACGTAAACCGACTGGGGGCATTTGCTTGGAAGCTTTGGGATATCAAAGCCGAGCAATTTGACTCTGAGCTTTCTGTTGCAGTCCCACAAGGATATCATGAAGATGTCGTCCAAATCCTTCCCCTCCAGACGGAGATCGTCGTGGGAACTGAACTGGCCGCTGAAACCATCAACCAGAGGCCAGTCCACGAACTTGACGGCCTCTTCGGCGAGCTGCGACACAGGAACCACGGAGAGGTGGAGGTCCTGATTGGTTGTCAAGCACTGTCGAACCCAGAGGAAATCACTGAGGGCGTAGTCTCCGGATAGAAACTCCTCTCTCCCAGAAACTTTCAACACCACACTTTCAGAAGCATCATACTCAATCCGCTGGTCTGACATGACCCTTCTGAAAAATGTAATAAGAACACTCGGCGTTGTACTCAAGTCCACCTGTATGCTGAAGCTGAGCTTGTTCATGTAATGGAGGCTGACAGGAAAATGTCTGCTCAGCCAGTCCTGTAGGTTGGCCGGTATGGGGGCAGATGTTATCCAAGGTTCTGTAGCGTACAACTTGTCATCCCGATCCTTCAGCTCTTGTCTTCTGGGAGATGCCAGTTTCCTGCGGGTGAATGTGAGTTCGCCGAGTCTGTCGGACGCTTCTTTCTCCAGGTCGTGTCCAATCAGATAAGTCAGACACTGCTGCTGCTTCTTCTTCACCTCGGAATCAACGGCGACCAGAGCTTTGACCAGTATGTGTGCCGACAGACACTGCAAGTCGTCATACGACCAAGGAATGTCTAAGGTCCTGATAACCTGACAGTCGTCGTAGGCCTCGTACCAGTCGTCCCCCCGGGCGTATAGCAGAGTGTATTTCTCTGGGTCCAGTATGGCAAATGGGTCTGGATGGCAGCTTTGCAACTGTGCCTGAAGGGATAGAGTCAATAGAAACACAATGTGGAATAGAAAGACGTGGATGTTTGTAGTTTGACTATATGTTTAAACAGGAGCCTAATGCTACGCTAATGGCTATAGTGTAGATAGCAATCATTAAAATAGCATCTACGTGGATTGATCAAAAAGCTGCACGACTGGGCCTTTATAAAAATATATTAAAAAAATGATTTAAATTTGGCCCCTATCGGTTTTTGTTGTCAGTGAGGAAATGTTTTTTGGAAGAACGTTCTATAATGTGTCCCTTTAACATATCACATGACAGGAAAGTTATAAAACGTTTCATGTAAAAAACATTCTGTCATCTGAGGCTTTGATAACATCTGGAAAACATTTGCTGAATGTTGATTTGAGAACGTTTTTACTTTGCTATCACAGAACAGAATGTTTTGACAGAAGTTTGTTCTATAATGTTTTTCCTCGACAACTTCCCCAAAATGTCCTCAGAACACTGCAGGAAAAAAAAATTTCCACCTTTGTTAATATTTCACAGCATAGGAACATCTTGTGAAGAGCGTTTAGTCGTCTTGGATCTCGACAACATGTTGAAAATATTTTCTGAAGAACGTTCAATAATGTGTCCCTCAACAACGAGGCTAAATGTTCTACCTTTAATATATCACATTACAACGTTCTGTATTAAAAACATTCTGTCGTCTGAGGCCTCAAAAACGTTTGGAAAACATTTATTTAATGTTGTTGGAAAATGTTCCTCCTTTGGTATCGAGGAACACTGTTAGAATGTTTTATAGAGGAACGTTCTATAGTATATGTGTTCCCTCAACGACTTCCCTAAAACATCCTCAGAACGTTGCAGGAAGAATGTTCCACCTTCGTAATTTATCCCATTACAGGAACATCTCATAAAAATATGTTGTCATGTCTTGACATCTTCCTAAGAACACTTTCCGAATGTTGATTTGAGAAAGCTCTTCCTTTCTGGTCATGTGGGAAATGTTTTATAAAGAACATCCTGTAATGTGTTCCCTCAACAACAAGGCGAAATGTTCTGCCTTTAATATATCACATTACAGTAACAAAATATTCACCTCTGGGCCCACTCACATCTGGAAAACACTTATTGAATGTCACTAGAGAGTGTTGAAGAATGTCATTTAAAATGTTCCTCAACAATATCCTCAAAACGTCGTCACAACATTGTAGGAAGAATGTTACGCCTTTGTTAATATATCAAATTACAAGAATGCCTTATAAAAAATCCTCTGAGGCCTTGATAGCATTTGGAAAACATTTTTTAAATGTTGCTTTGAGAATGTTCCTCCTTTGTTATCATGGAATGCTATCTCACAAGTTCCTCAAAACATCATCTGGATGTTGCAGCTAAAAAGTTCACTTTTAACCCCATAAGAACGTTGTTTAAAACATTCTTTGACCAGTAGATGTAAACTTATAATATGTGGAATCAACATTGGAACTTATAGGTAACGTTAGCCAATGTTGCGAGAATGCTACCGGCTAGCTGGGAAGCACAAAAAAATAATAAACGCATAAAAATCTTTAGAACACTTCAGAAACACTGTCCGGTAGGAGTTTGCATACCTGCATACAGATGTGCAGCCGCAACTGGTAGACGCTGCACTGTGCAGGGAGGACGACTGAAACCGACTCGCAACCAGAACCAACGCCGGAATCCTCATCAGCAGACGTGTGCGAGGAACCGGGTCCATGTTTAAACTCACAGATAAACTTGAGGTTGTTCTCAGAGCAGCTTTGCTTCGACAGTCCCAGCAGACCGTCTGCAGGTTGTGGATAGATCGGCTTATTGAAGAACGCTGCAGTGTCCATTTCTACCCTAAAGGGAGCAAAATCTGAACAAAAAATAAAAGATTCTCAGGTCTGAGGCTGAGGTTAAGGCACACGCATCACCTCGACAGCTTAACTGTTCAAATGTAGTGAAAACAAAGCAAATCCAAGAGAATATTCTAAAGTTACGGCAGCTGGTCCGAGTCGGTCTGTACCTGTCTGACTGTGTGAGCTGTACCTTCCCTTTGTGTGACTGCTCAGAGACTTCCTCATTCTTTAATAGCATCAGCTGTCAAATACCAGCACAGAGACAAACAGAGCACTTACCGACACTGAATTTACTTCCTTGTTCCCTTTTTTGCACTTAGCTAATAAATCACAGCAACTTTTTTTTTTTTAGATAATGCTGCACAGCCAACAGTGCTAAAAACTGCAGGTCAGCTCGGAACAAAGAGGAACATGTAAACTTCTGCATTTCAGTTCTTAATTAAACAGGTGGGAACGGGGCAGTGCACTTACAGGAATTCACCAAACCTGTCTGGCTTGTTTGGCCTGCAGTAGTGAGAAGTCTCTGCAGAATGGAATGTGGATGTGCTTCATATTAAACTATGATGCAGTTATTGTGTTTGGAGGAAAATCTCCAAAGTGTCCCAGCGGGGATGTCCAAGACAGACGGTAGGACGGGAAGAGAAACACGTCAGAAACATAATTTTGTTTTGCAACTTAAAATAAATTAGTCTGATGTTCTGCTTAAACAACATACATGTAGATTTTTATTAAGCACTACAGGCAACTGCAAGATAATTTAATCATTTGATCATCACATGTTAAATCAGTGGCAGTCTGATACTGATATACAAGACAAAGCGCTTACAGACAGGTTCAGGTCAGGACTTCAGGGAGACCAGTCTAAAACTTTCATTCCAGCCTGATTTAACCATTTCTTCACCGCTTTGATGTGTGTTTGGGCTCATTGTCTGGTTGGAACATCCAACTGTGTCCAAGATTCAACCTCCTGCTGATGGTTTCAGGTTCTCCTGAACAACGTGGAGGTGATCCTCCTTCTTCATTGGTCCATTGATTTTGTGTAAAGCTCCAGGTCCACTGGCAGCAGAACAGAACCAGAGCATGATGCTGCCACCTCCATGCTTGATGGTAGGTTTGGTGTTCTTGGGGTTAAAGGCCTCACCTTCTCTCCTCCAGACATGGTTCTGTTCCTGCATCAGATTTTTACTGAAGTTGTAAAAGTAGATGAAGAGAATCCAGTTCAATGAAATAAGCTGAACAAATATTGTATTCGTTCACTTATTCATCGATTAAAATGATGTAATATGACACATCATTGAGTGGTGAAAGTATGTGAGTCTTTTGTTCATCAGGTTAAAGAAAGATAACAAGCCATCTCTGAAGACTTTGGACTCCAACAATCCACAGTTGGAGAGACTCCAAAAGAATCCAAACAGAGCTCAGTCCAAGAACAAGGCGTCTGACAGTCTGCAAGGTCAAACTTCTGGACGTTCAGAGTTTTTCTGACTTGCTCAAAAACTAAGCTCCATCATCTGAACCGATTTATTCAATCTGTCATTCTTTTAGCAAAACCAGAAACGATTTTCACCAAGTTAGACGCAATTGACGGATCTCAGTTTCTTGTTTTCTCTCTGACGAAAACGCATTTTGCACGATAATGCGATTGTGATGCATATTAGTAACCACAGGTGACCGAAGTTAAACACAACTGAAGCAAAAGTGCCATATGTTACACACAGCGACGGCTCAGAATTGATGAAACCAATAAAAGCCGGTTCACAGGCGGCTGAAGGTCGACAACAGATGGAAACAATAAGAGAAACAGAGGATGAGCGTGTGCAAGACCACAAACTGTGATTACTGCGATATTTCATTTTAATCTTGTTTTTCAGATGCATCTTCACGTATAATATCATATTAATCATGTGTAATCATCATAATATTATCATGTGTGATATTAGCACAGTATCACGCCAGCATTACTTCTTACGGCTTTATTCTGTCTTACTTATTTCAATGATGCCTCATACTTACATCTTATTGCTTTTCTACCTTTTGAACGCCGCATTTCTCATATTCAGCCATTTTATTTTATCTGAGCAACGTCTGGCCGAAGAGTTTCCTTTGATTTATGAGGTTTTGTCTTGTCGTACTGATGAACCTTGATGCTTTTATTTTTATTGTCAGTGTTGAATCCACTGAGTTGTGAATAGTTTCTTTCTGAAAACTCCTGATGCATGTATTTGAGGTGATGCATTTCGTTTTGTGGGCTTTTGTGAGCGTAGGATGAAAACAGAAAAAAAAAAAACCTGCAGTCCCAAAATTTATGAGTCTTCTAGCAACAAACAAGCAAACAATCAATCGCCTCAGAACCAAACAGTGTTCTCAGTTCATACACAAAGCCGGTCAAAACAAAAGACTGATTACACGCTCCGTCAGAGAATGAAAAATGTAATAAAACGCAGTGTTCAGGGCATTTAGCTCCAGGACACCCACAAACGAAATAAACGTTTATTATTTACATGTATTTTAGTACATTCATGAGGAGTTTCTTTCAATAGAAACTATAAAAATACACAAAACAGTGAACACCAAAAAATACACAGTGAAATGTACACTACGAAACACTGGAACCGCAAAATCAAATTCAAAGCTTCAAAGTCTTTGTTCTGGGTCAAGACAGACAGAGGACTAACATTACAGACGCTGGTGTCCAGACTTACTTGGCCAGACTCCGCATTTATGCCGCCACCGTCTAATTACATGACCTGTAGGAGAGTTTAACTGGTGTAAGGTTGCTGGTCGTGCACGAGAAGAACTTGGGTTTAAGAAGAGGGAATGTCATTGTAAGCAAACATTTTTACATTCCTGGTTGCTGTTGAACCACCATAATGTGACAGAGACAGGATGCTCTGCCTGCTCGTCATCCTGCTGCTGCATCCTGAAGATGAAGCAGAAATGTGAGAATATGTTGGTTTCATCACATCATTAGCAACAAGTGTGGTCAGCTTTAAGTCGTCAACGTGATCTCTGAGTTGTATCTTTGGGGTTTATGCCGCCCTTCAGGAGACACTGAACAACAGAAGTGTGAATCCTGCTGCACATCAGCAATTTGTTAAGATTACGTGGACCAGCCAGGACACTTTTGGAAAAATAAAACAGAACATTGTGGGTAAAATTAGATGTTTGGACAAAATAAAGCAGAACCTCATCCCACCTGTGAAACACGGTGGCGGCAGTATCATGGTTTTGACTTCGTCTGGGCCAGAACGGCTCAACATCACCGATGGAACAATGAATTCTGAATTACTGGAGAAAATGTGAAAGGAGTTCATGTGAGGAAACCCAAAAACATCCCAGATTCCTCCAAAGCTGACAGAACATTGGTTTCAGTTGACACGATTCAGCAGCCACACAGGGATGAAGTCCATCATAAAGCATCTCTGAGAAAAGCAACACTTCTACTGACTCATTACCTTTCCTCTCACAGGTACATTTATAGCTCCATTCTGTCACAGAATGAACCTTGAGCAAAATGACTAACATTAAATTCTCTAATTTGGGGGAAAAACTCCAGAAAAAACTCTTGTCATGCTGCAGGATGTGAACGGAGAGCAACCTACGTCCCATAATGGGGGCGGGATGACATGGAGGATGATCCAAAACCAGGACGTCCCTTAACGACAAGAACATCCAGACTGACAGTGTGATGGTTGTGCAGCTGGGATTGAATAGGGAGTCAGTCAGGACCATGTTATTGGATGATTTGGGCTTTTTTCGGTCCTGGTGACGCCTCCAGCTGCTCCAGAACATCCTGGGACACCATGTACGCTGCAGGTCTTTCAGTCCTTGG
>NW_007578280.1:249114-292251 GCF_000690725.1 Stegastes partitus
TCATTTTCAATGTCCAGCTTTGATCTGTCTTTCGTCTTGATCGAGGCAGCTGCAGAGAAACCTCTCCCACACAGGTAAGAAGTGTGGTCAGGGCTCTCCTGCCCGGCAGTGGGTAGTCCTTTTCCACTCCAATCCAAAATGCAGCTCATGTCTTTGTTGAATCAGAGGTGACATCAGTGAACCGTTCCTCTCTGAACTGATCACGGATCCAGTCATGTTCAGTCGGATCCTGCACTGGGAAACACCTCAGAAGCAGTTTTTGTAGGGTAGAGATGTAGCTTATCATGCACGGGATGTTAAATGATAAATGATTTCAGGCTCTCAAATACGTCTATGTTCTTCTCTTTCACTCGCTTCTCCCACACCTCCAGTTTTCTTGTGAAGGATGTGGTTTTACCTGCCAGCTGTAGGCGGTGTGTTTTAGTGCCCTGCATCTGGAGATGGAGCTCATTGAAACATGTCGCTGAGGTAAGCAAGCTTCATGAGGAAGTCGTTTCTGCTAAACTTGTGGGCAAGTTCATTACCTTCCTCCTCCAAGAAGATTCTGATTTCAATTCAAGCACCCTGGAAAAATCCTTCCCACGTGACAACCATCAGGACTCACTGTGAAACAAAACAGCTGTATGATCCCATGTCCTCGCAGAGAGCTGCAAGAATCCGGGCTTTGACAGGTCTTATTTTGATGCACTTCACTGTGATGTCTGTTATGATGTCGTTCAGCTCGGGGCTCAGCTGTTGAGACGCCAGCGCCTCTCCATGTATCATACAGTGTGTTCACGGCACATCGGGGGAGACGCGCAGACCTCCTCGTCTCTGAGCCCCATCAGTGCCGACCCCCACTCAGTCCTCCCATCACAGATCAGCTCCTTCAAGTGAGTGCCATTGATTTTGAACAATTCCTCTGCAGGGGCTCCGGTGGTTACAGAAAAACAAATCCTCCTTCAAATTGTCGGCATCAATGAATCTGACGAATGTGATCAATAAACAGTCTTTGTTTCTGTCAGTCGCTTCATCCACCTGCAGGGCAAAACAGCTGTCTCTTATCATCAAGCTGCTCCTCTGTGTCTTTTGAAATGTCATAAATGCGTCTCCCTGACAGAGGAATAGCCTTTAGTTTGCTTGCTGCTGCTTCATCAATCATGGCTGATGTCAATAGCAGAAGGAAGTAATAGTTCCTCTGCAAAAGTGTGCAGCTTTTTACATCGAACAGCTCTGTAGGCTGCCGTATACGATGCGTTTACAGGTGCTGCTTCAGTGAAACGACTCGATTTCTGATGAAATCAACTGGCTTTTCTCTGTTGTGCAGTCTCTAAGTGGCTTCATACTGTCAGAAGCTAGTGTTGTGAGACACACAACCCACTGTGGCCTCTCTCCATTACCCACAGTTGTACTTGTGAAGCCGAGGGCGAGATATCCATTCATCCATTATCTCTACACCTTAATCCTCACTGGGGTCGCGGGGGGCTGGAGTCTATCTCAGCTGACTCAGGGTGAAGGCAGGTTCACCTGGACAGGTAACCAGTCTATCACCACCGAGCAAGAGTGTTTTGGAGCAGCAAGACCCAGACCAAAGAAAGTTACATGATCCTGATCGACGCCGTATTCAATCCCAGTTGCTCAGCCATTGTTCTGTCATCAGTTCGTAACCACTTTGCATAAGTTCCTTGACCTTCTGGGTGCTGGCATCAGCTCCTGGTTTTGCCTCATCCCATCCCATTCTGAACCTCTTGTACCACTCACAGACATTGTTTGGTCCCTGCACACATCCTCGAGCATGGCAAAGGTTTCTGCTGGAGTTAGCCAAGATCTCAATGTCGGTCCTTTGCTCAAGGTTCATTCTGTCAGAGACTGTAGCCAAAAACCCGCGTGTGAAAAGAAAAAAGTCAGTTCAAGTTTTTCTTCTACAGCGTTGAGATGTTGGGCAGCACGATGACGTACTTCATTACTGTGTGGCTTCTGAACGGTGTGATCAGCAACCAAAGTCTTGTGTGAAAATCTAATGATGTTTTGGGTTCTATTTATGCAGAACATTCTGAAGGGATCACGAGGTTTAAAGCATTCTGTTTCTGAAAATGCAAAACAAAGGACATGAGCTCAGCGCTCTTACTCACATGACGGTTTGGACACATGCTTAACAACAATCAGTGCAGCACATGAGCCACACAACAGGATGCATAGTATCTGCAGCACCACGTGGCCCACCAACACCTCCAGTAGTGGTTTCACACAAAGCAGCAACACACTGACGGATCACAGCATGACAAAAATACCTCTGTGAGCAAGTACAGACGTCAGACACGGAATCTCCTGCAGCAACATTTTTGTCACAACTTTACATTCTTCTTTTTTCTTTTTTCATACAATATTAATACATGAATGAAGAAACCTACACCACAAAAAAGCCACATGGCTGCAGTTCCTGACGTGGTATAGGTTCCAAAATAGCAGACAGAAGGCGTCTCTTGGCTTCTCACAGCTCAGATTAAAATACTGCAGCAGGAGGCGACTTCTCACCAAACCACACTGGCTTCCTCTCATCTGCTTTCCCTGATTGCTGCTGCATTATATTCAATACAGAGAAAATAATGCCACATCAGGTTTGTGGAGTGAGCTGATAGTTTTTGTTGTGCGTAATTGTTTTTGCTCACAAAAAGTTGCATCTGCAGCTTCCGTCAGAGCTCCGTCTATCCCGCCTGAGCTCGGTTTTGACGCACAACGTCTCCATCTCCGTCTGGAACCCACGATCCCACGATCTCCGTCAACCACTGGAACAGGCTGAGCAGCGCCTTGCGCATCTCCACGTTCCTCAGACCGTACACCAGCGGGTTGATGCACGGCGGCACGATGAGCATCATGAGCAGGGACATGTGGAGCAGCGCCGCCGTGGCCGTGGGCGCGGGCTCCACCATGCACATGTCTCCGGCCTGAGAGGAGCGCTCCATCATCGCCGAGGAGCCGCGGACCTCCCACAGCGCGTCCGAGATGACTTTGAGCAGCAGCGGCAGCAGCTGCAGCAGCAACATGCCGCAGTAGAACAGCACCGTTTTACGCGCCGTGTTGTTGACCGTGTTGAAGGGAATCACTGCGTTACGCGCGTCCTGGTACATCCTGTAGTAGGAGAAGAGGTAAATCAGCAGGCACAGCAGCAGCGTCAGCGAGCCCACCACTTTGCGAAAGATGGCAGAGGCTCGGGGGAAGCCCATGTGCTGCTCCATTATGTCCGGCTCGCACAGCAGCCCCATGGTGACCGGCCCGCTGTCCTGCGGTTCGGCCGTGTGCAGCAGCGCCAAGTTGACGACGCCGATGGTGATGGAGTAAACCCAGATGAGGGTCAGGACTCTCCGCAGGCGAATCTGAGTCAGAATGACCAAGTAGTGGATGGCGTGGCACACGTACATGTACCGCTCCAGCGCCATGCAGGTGATGGTGAGGAGGCTGGTGAAGATGCTGGCGCTCCCCACAAAGTACTGAACGTAGCACCAGGTGCTGAACGCCATCGTGCGTCGCTGGACCAGAGAGTGGATGACCGGCGGGCCGAAGGTGGCGGTCTGGATGAGGTCGCTCAGAATCAGGCTCTTCAGGAAGGTGAAGCGCGGCTGCCAGGAGAGCTCCTCGGACCGAGCGAGAGCCAACAAGGTGAGAACATTGACCAGGCACGAGAAAAGAGTGAGCAAAACAAAAACGCAGATGAGCGCTGGCACCGCCTGACCGTAGGGCATGATGGAGAGGAAGAGGCAGCCGGCCGCGTCCAGCCGCCCCGTGACGCGCGGCTCCGTCTGGTTCTCTCCGCTGACGCAGCCGGTGAGGTTGTGCGTCTCCGGCGTCACAGCTGCTGTTGGCATCTTGATGTCTGCGCCTCGGCAGCTTATTCTGTCACCAGCATCATCCAGCATCTCTGTCCACCTGTTGAACCAGAAGCGACTCACTCTCTATATAAACACACGCCCACACTTCTCCGCGCAAACTGCTGCGTCCTCAATCCAACACAAGAGCTCCAGCATAAAGAACGTATCCATTACATAGGATGCATGTTTCTACATTCAGTCCGATGTGAGAAGAAAAATGAGACAAACTGATCACATCCGTCTGCAGCTGCTTCTATCTGGACCGAACAGTAAACATGCAAACACTCAGAACTTTCTGTCCGCAGTGACAGCAAAGGCTGTGAAACGTTTCCTGTAACAGAATAACTGTGACCAAAGAAAAAATTGCAGTTTTACAGCATAATCACATTATAACAGAGCTGCAACAATCCCTTCTTTTGTTTTCTATTCTGACAACTGATCAACTGGTTTGAATAAATTTTAAATCGGAAAAAAAGTCAAAATTTTGTGACTCCAGCTTATTAAATTGGAATATTTTCTGTTTTCTTTCCGCCTCTGTGATAATAAAATAACTAGTGGACAGAACAAGACAGCTGTCATCGTGGACTTTGACATTTTTGCACAATTTTCTGGCATTTTAATAAACCAAAGAATTCATTTAATCATCCAGAAAATAATCAGTTGCAGCTCTACATTGTGGGAAATATCGTGGGATTGTTTCTGACGTTTAGGTCGCATGTGTTTGGTCGGTCTCATATCCTTGTTGAAGATAAGACAAGAAAAGCTTCTATTAATCCCACAAAGCAAATGTGCATGATTAAAGCTTCTTCCATGGGCTGAAAAAAACCCTCTAATTGTGGAAAATAACAACATTGCACATATCGATGATAGTGAACAGGTTCTTCCATAAGTAGAAATACTGACATAGCTGTTGCACAGACTCTTGTAGAAAAAATGAGTTTTTAAATGAGCAAAACCTTCCTCATGCAGATTGAATGTTGCACCAGAGTGAATGTGTCAGTTTGACTGATGATTTATGGATCTGCATCATCTATAAAACACAGATGTTGTTTCTTTTGCAGTTATTCTATGAGTTAGAATCTTTGAAATATAAACTTCTCATATGAATTCAAGTCATTTTGATGCATTAATTTCAGCTACAGCGTTGGGCTGCAGTCACCTTTAAGCAAATGGAAAACTGCATTCTATGAGTTGAACTGTTCCTTTAAAGCATCCTAAAGGACTGGATCGGTTTTAACGTGCAACCCATCCATCCATCCATCCATCTTCTATACACCGCTTAATCCTCACTAGGGTCTTGGGGGGCTGGAGTCTATCCCAGCCGACTTAGGGCGAAGGCAGGTTCACCTGGACAGGTCACCAGTCCATCGCAGGGCTACACTTTAAAACAGACAACCAAGCACACTCACATTCACACCTACGGACAATTTAGAATCACCAATTAACCTCAACATGTTTTTGGACTGTGTGGGAGGAAGCCGGAGAACCCGGAGAGAACCCACGCTGCACGGGGAGAACATGCAAACTCCACGCAGAAAGATTCCGGTGCCCCCACCGGGACGCGAACCGGCAACCTTCTTGCTGCGAGGCAACAGTGCTACCAACTGCTCCACCTTGCAGCCCACGTGCAACCCACAGCAGATTAAATAATGCAGACACATGAGGATAATTACTTTTGCGAACTGCAGTCATTTTTTGTGCCCTGTACCTCCAGCTATCAGTATTTCCTTGATCACATACCGAAATAATTATAAAGCAAAATTGCCTTTAATTTATTCATTCTCTCAGCTCCCAGAACACATGGTGGGAGCACAGAAGTCAGTTGTGGTTCATCATTAAATCAGAAATTAATCAGAAATGTGAACTTTAACCACATTCTTACACACCTCTGTCTCTGTGAGCATCAGCTGGGATCAATTAAACTAATAATGATGCTTCTTTGGAGCATATTTCTCACTTACTTGCCTGCATGAAACATGTTAAAGCTTGTGTTCAGCAATGAGAAGTGCACCCCAAACGCATTTATGTAACTAATTATGCACAGTTTGGGAATCCTCAGAACAGATCTTCACCATTTTGGTGCAGAGAGTCACGTCACACGGGTTTATCCTGCAGGATACAGCCTGCAATAGTGCATCTGTGGGGTTCAGTTGAGAAGTTTTGTGACGTCCAGATTGATGATCTAAAAATACACTATTGCATTAATCCCAGATTTCCAGAAAAGTCTAGGTTTTGGGAAAGTCTTGCGAGGCAGGACAGCGATGAATGGACTGAGCTGCTGCCTGGAGGTGCAGACTGTCCTCTGGTGCTCCAGCAGGGTAACTGCAGAGGTCAACGCTGCGCTGAGGCAGGATTCATGCTGCTCGGTGCAATTTTAGCTTTTTAAATAGGAGACATCACGGTTATTGTACTGACCTCTTGGCTGAAGATTTGTTTGCAGTCCACTTGTGCACTATAGTGAATAAATGACTGATTAAATTCACCACTTGGTAATTCTATTTGATCATAACTTCTGCAAAACATCCCAGAGTAGTGCATCACAATGTAAAATGAGAACAAATATTCTGCTGAGGATCATATAAACGTTTTTACAATTCATCCTGCAGGGAAATGAAGAGCAAGTTTAATGGCATGTTTTTAGTTCCCATCTCATCTCATTTTCACTGTTTGTTATATTTATATTGTAAATATTCTAGAAGATCCCCGGTTCGATTCCCGCCCGGTGTTGCATGTTTTCCCTGTGCAGCGTGAGGGCTCCAAACACATGTTGAGGTTGATTGCTGATTCCAAAATTGTCCGTAGGTGTGAATGTGAGTGTGCTTGGTTGTCTGTCTCTGAGTGTAGCCCTGTGATAGACTGGTTACCTGTCCAGGTGAACCTGCCTTCACCCTGAGTCAGCTGGGATAGACTCCAGCCCCCCACGACCCTGGTGAGGGTTAGTGGTGTATAGATGATGGATGGATGGAGTCTACAATACAATATATTATATTATATTATTTTATAGTTGTGACATTTCACTCATAATAAAACTGCAACAGAAAACTGAGAGCAGCTTAAAATCTGATAGATTACAACATATCTGTAATCTGATTACTACACACTTCCTCTAAATAAAAATATGGGAGTAAATTAAAAAAAATAACTTGATGTTAAAAATGAACATTAACATCCGTCTGACTGACTCGACACAAACCCACTGCCGGCCTCGTTAAAAGTTCAGCTCGTTGTGTTTTTCATGTTTTGCAGCTCTGCACTGGACGCTAACGGGTGATATGTCGGAGCTCAAAGGGACAGAAGAAGGGCAGAAAGAGAGACATAAGAGGAGTGAAGGGATCAGGATGGAGGCTGCAGGGGGAGGAGTGATGGCGTAACTCCAGCCTTATTTAGGGTGTGTTTGTCTGCAGGGCTCAGCTGCTGCCTGGGGAATGTCCAGGAATAGATGGAGGTACAAGAGAGGGACGTGGACAGAGACGGAAAGAAAGAAAACTTGTGCAAAAAGAAAGAGACATTAATTTCCTCTTGGTGTTTCCTCATAAAAAGCCAAAGCCATCTCCCTCATTCGCACCTTTTTTTCCTGGTAGACGAGAAGCGCTGCTGGGAAACGTGGAGCCTCAGCTGGCGCTGTCAGTCAGACGCCACACATTCCCCCAGTGAAGGAGGTGACATGATTCGGACGGCACGGAGGCTGAAGTTGCACTAAAGTCCTCTGGGGAGGGAACTGGGTGACGACTGAGAGGGGTGAGGGGAGGTTAAGATGGAAAGAGGAGACGGCGAGGATCAAAACGTGGAAAACAGTAGGAGGGTGGCGGAAAGGGGAGAAAGGTTCAGGAATAAAGAGGAGGGAAAAGGTGTAAAAGTGTAACGGAGAGAGAGAGAGAGACGAGGTTTTATTTCTACAAGACAGAGTCGACTCGTGTTTGCAGCTTCTTGGGCACGTCGATACGTCTGATTTAATATTTACAATAAACACAAAGTACAGCGAAGGTTGGAGGGAATGTCATTAGCAAGGAACGTTCCCACAACATTGGCTAACTTTACCTACGAGTTCCAATTGAAAGGAAACAAACAATCGAACGTTCAAAGAACATTTTAAGGACATTTATCATGTCAAATAATGTTCCTGTGAGGTTCAAAGTGAACCAAGACAGAACGTTTTAACATTCAGAGGATGTTGTCAGAATATGTTCCGTGACAACAAAAGAATGTTCTCAAAACAACATTCAAAAATTGTCATCGAGGCCTCAGAAGACAGAATGTGTTCTCAACAAAACGTTCCTGTAATTGAATACATTAACGAAGGTGGAACATTTTGCCTTGATGATGTTTTGGGGATGTTGCTGTTGAGAACGTTCTTCTGTAAAACGTTCCCATGTTACAAGATAACAAAGGGAGGTTGTTCTCAATGCATCCTTAGGAAAATGTTTTCAGAACCTTTTTAGGGTTTCTTTAGAGAACTTTATCCTGCCTGTAAGAAGAACTTTCAGGGAACTAAAAGAAAACTTCCAGCTGAAAACATTACTGGAAGTTCCTCAGAACGTTTTTAGAACAAAAACATTTCAGGGCAAAAAGCAACCCAGCAAGCAGGAAACATTCCCACAGCATTGGCTAACATTACCTACAAGTTTTAATAATGTTTGAAAGAAAACATTTTGATCTAATATATAAAAAACATTTTTAGGATATTTACCGTCTTAAATAACATTCAAAGTGAACCAAGATAGAACGTTTTAACATTCAGCCGATGTTGTCAGATTATGTTCCGTGATAACAAAAGAAGAACGTTCTCAAAACAACGTTCAAAACTTGTCATCGAGGCCTCAGAAGACAGAAACGTTCCTGTAGTTTCATATAATAACAAAAGTGGAACATTTTGCCTGCAATGTTCGTTTGCATGTACGTTTTGGGGATGTTGCTGTTGAGAATGTTCTTCTAGAAAACCTTCCTACAATGTTAGGCGATAACAAAGGAAGGCAACATTCGGAAAATGTTTTAAAACCGTTTTCAGACCATTTTTTAGAGAACTTTATGCTGCTTTTAAGAAATACATTCTGGGAACTAAAAGAAAACATTACTGGAACTTTTTCGGAATGGTTTTCGAACAAAACAAAGCTGACTGGAATGGAGGCAGGAAGCTCAGGGTTCACCACAGGTATTGGTATTGGTATAAGTGAAGTCATTATGGTGTGACAAAGTAGGAGGTCAATAAGTGGAAATGTGACTATTTGACGTCCCGCTGATGGAGCCGTTGGGCCGCCGTCATTGACTCACCTCCCAGTTCTACATCAGATCATTAGCTGGAGATAATGTGAAGCCATCAGTCCCAAAGCTGAACCGGGAGCTTTCAACAGGATAATGACCCAACAAATCCATCCCGGTGACTCCGGGATGGATTTGTTGGGTCATTATCCTGTTCTATCCTAAGAAAGAACAAAAGGAGGGCTATACACTGGACGGGTCAAAGCCCAGATTTGAATTTGTGCTGTTTCAAAGAGGATCAAGTGTATGTCTAAAAAAAAATACTTCCACCGGATCTACTTTCTTTATGGAGGGTAATCGGTTTAGTTCAAGTTGCCCTCAGCAGTCAGGGATTTATTCATGCCATTTTACTTCTTTATTTCTCTATGATTTAAAATTCCAGGTTTCTAAGTCACTTCGAATCCCTCATGGATCCAACTGCATAACAGCTCTGGAATTTAAACTTCAGGCCTCCTGCTGTTTGCTTCACAAAGTCGACAGAAGCGGCCTTCAACGCTGACAGTGTTTGAATTTGATCATTTCAGCATCTGACATTTAAAAAAAAATAAAAAAAAGTCTTATAATAATTCAGTACACTCAGTAAAATATGATGTTTTGAAGTGATAAAAATGTCAAAAATCACACTAAACACTTTGTCAGTCACTTTTATTTTGTGAAGGAGTCGTGTCTGTATCTTCAACAGATAATCCAAGGTACATCATCCCTCCACAACGGCTAAAAGACGAGAATATATATATGACAAGATATTAGAAATCCTTAACGAAGAAGGACACAGCAAAAGAGACATCGCTTATCAATTTGGAATCAGTAAAACAGTGTTCATCAGAACGTCAACAAGAAAACCCAGTATCGTTCCACCAAAAACTACAAAAAAAAGAGGCAGAAAACGCTGGTCACTGTGGTCTGTTAGTTATTTCTAAAGCTGTATAGCTAAGCGAGAGAGTTTAAGTATCTCGGGATCTTGTTTACGAGTGATGGGGAAATGGAGCGTGACATGGACAGGCGGCTCGGTGCGCCGTCCGCAGTAATGCAGGTGCTGTACCGGACCGTCGTGGTGAAGAGACGATTTACCAGTTCATCTACGTCCCAACCCTCACCTATGGTCACGAGCTTTGGGTCGTGACCGAAAGAGGGAGATCGCGGAAACAAGCAGCCGAAATGAACTTCCACCGCCGGGTGGCTGGACTCAGCCTTAGAGATAGGGTGAGGAGCTCAGACATCCGGAGGGAGCTCGGAGTAGAGCCGCTGCTCCTTCACGTCAAAAGGTGCCAGTTGAGGTGGTTTGGACATCTGATTTGGATTCCTCCAGGGAGGCTTCCTCTGGAGGTTTTCCGAACACGTCCACCTGGGAGGAGACCCCGGGTCAGACCCAGAACCTGCTGGAGGGATTATATCTCTTGGCTGGCCTGGGAACGCCTCAGGATCCCCCAGGCAGAACTGGAAAGGGTTGCCGGGGGGAGGAAAGTCTGGGACGACCTGCTCCACCTACTGGCCCCGTGACCCGACCCCGGATAAGCAGAAGATAATGGATGGATGGATAAAGCTGTATATCAACTGTGGGGTCCCATTAAATATAAAGTGCTGCCAACTGGTGAATGAATCAGATTTTTTTTATGTACGTTACACTGAAATGGTCGGATGAGCACGACCTAAAAGTTCTATATGGAGGATGATGAAGATCATCCAAACAGATCTTCATCTGAACATTTCAAAAACAAAAAAATTCGAGCTGCGTTTGTCCTCGTGTAGGTTTCGCATCTTCTTTTCAGTTACTTCCTGTTTTATTTTGTAAATTGCTTCCCTTCTGTTGTTGCTGGTGTCTTTACTTCCTCCCTTCGTCTGGTTCCCTCCCTTTTTGACTGTCCTCATTAGCTCCGTCCAACGCTGCATTGACAACATCTTTCCTTTGTTATCGTGTAACATTGTGGGAACGTTTTCTACATACTGGCGTTAAATATTAGAGTTAGCCGTCGTACCTTTCATTGAGGTGAAAATCACGATTCCTCCGAGCTCAAAGTCGATGCTTTGTCTGCAACAAAACAATCAGCAAGTCTGAAGTAGACGAGAAAAGTGAAGAACAGAGACAGAAATGCGTCAATTTATAGTTCGAGCAGTAAATTGCACCAATTAAACAATTCACTGCATCAACTAACCTTTAAAAATGCAACAACAACCGTGTAGATTTTTAACTATTTTGGCATTTTGACCACAAATCTCCGACGTTGGGGATGTTGCCACGTGTGCAAGATGTCGAAGCAACTGTCAAAGTCAACAGTCAGCTTTATTTTCTGCCAGATGAACAGGACGGGATTGAAATGCCGCTTCTCTCAGACCAGGGTGCAAACGAGCAGAAGAACGAAAAAGACAAGACACTCAGAAGCAAGAGATGCAACGGATAGAGTCGTAAAATACTGCCTGACTGGTGTGCAAGCAGATAGATATGTACAGATGGCAGGTAACAGATGTGAAAAGCAGTGCAATATACCGTAGTTGGTGCAGCATTACATACCACACAAGGTAAACTGATGAATTGTGTCCGACGTTTTTGGACTTTCTGGTTCAGTCAGGCTGAAGCAGTTGCTGTTCCTGCTTTCTCTACAAGCTTCGTGTTGCTGATCACATTTTGCTTTCATCAAGGTTCAACAAGGGCTTGACCCGTTCTGTGGGTTAATGAGAGAGAAGTTCTGCCTGAACAGTGTTGTTTGGTCGTTATCGGGTGAAGCTTTTTCTTATTTCCTGTCTCCTGGCTGCAATTAAAGCCTCCCTGAGCACCGAAGATGTCCCTAATCAGTCGGGTCTTTTCCTTTTTTTCACCTTTTCGTCATCTTTATTGCCTCATATTAATTAAACGTGTTATACTTGTGGGTCTAAAGGTAAGAGGTCCGACCACAGCTGCTCCTGTTTCCGTGCCGAACCAACGGCACTTGCGGCAGAAATAGACTTCCAGCAAAACCGCCGAGAGACGGCAGAGCCTCGCCGCTTATTGGATTTACTCGACTATTTCCATCAGCTGACTTGGTGGAAGGGAATCGTTGGAGTTGAGCATCTGAAGACAGACCGCATCCAGACTGAAGTTTTCCTTCCACGATGAACTCCAAACACACCTGTTCCTGGAGACTTTCCATTCAACCAGTCAGCATCCACGACTACAGTAAACTACAACCGTAGTGACTGTAGAACTGGCTGCATCAGCGGTAAAATATGCCACAATCAAAAAACAGAACTTTGGCACTGAAGGAATCACTGCCAGAACCCAGCAAGTAGGGAACGTTCCAATTTATACGTTCCAATATTTATATGTACATTTTTTTCTGTCTCGTATATGTGCATCTGTCTAATGCTGCTATCAACAATGTGAATTTCTCCACTGTGAGATAAATAAAGGCATATCATATCTTATCTTATCTTATCTTATCTTATCTTAACGTTGGCTAATGTTACCTACAAGGTCTTTTTTCTGACCATTCACCAGAGGAAACTTTAAAAAAAGATGCATTTCAGTGAAACCTTTACGGGTTATAGCACCATGTGGGACAGGTGGTTGGTCAGGGAAAAGTTCTGCAAAGTTCCAGTAATGTTTTCAGTAGAAAGTTTTCATTTAGTTCCCAGAATGTTCTTCTTAAAGGCAAGATAAGGTTCTCTAAAGATGCTCTAAAAATGTTCCTATAACTTTTTCCAAGTGTTGCATTGAGAACCTTCTTCCTTTATTATCATGTAACATTGTGGGAAGGTTTTCTCGTAGAACGTTCTCAACAGCAACATCCCAGGAACATCCTCAGAACATTGCAGACAAAATGTTGCACCTTTGTTATTATATCAAATTACAGGAATCTTTTCTAAAAACACATTCTGTCTTCTGAGGCCTCGACAACATCTTGGAAACATTTTTTGAATGTTGGTTTGAGAACGTTCTTCTTTTGTTATCATGGAACATAATCTGACAACATCCTGTGAATGTCAAAAAGGTTCCGTCTTGGTTCACTTTTAACCTCACAGGAACATTATTAGAAATGATAAACATCCCTGAAACGTTGTTTAAACATTAGTTTAAAATGTTTTCTTTCAAACATCGTTCAAACTTGTAGGTGACGTTAGCCAATGTTGTGGGAACGTCCCCTGCTTGCTGGGTTGTTCTTTGCCCAGCTGTAGTGTTTTTGTTCTAAAAACGTTCCGAGGAAGTTCTGCAAAGTTCCAGTAGTGTTTTCAGCTGGAAATTTTCTTTTACTTCCCAGAGTGTTCCTCTTACAGGCAGGATAAAGTTCTTTGAAGATGCTCTAAAAATGTTGTTAAAACATTTATCCAGATGTTGCACTGAGAACATCCTTCCTTTGTCATCATGTAGCATTGCAGGAACGTTAGTAAGATAGTAAGATGTTCTCAACAGCAATATCCCCAGAACATCCAGAATTGATGTTCTGGATGTTCCAAATTTTTTGAACGTTGATTTGAGAACGTTCTTCTTTTGTTGTCATGGAACATAATCTGACAACGTCCTCCAAACATCCTCTGAATGTTAAAATAATGGGAACTTTCTTGAAGATATCCGTAAAACGTTCTTTGAACCACTTGGCTCGTTAACGGACTCTGTTCTTGAACTGAGTCGAGGTTTGTGACCCACAAAAGGTTCTTAAAGCTGCTAAAAGGACAGAAATACTGAAAAAATCATGTTAGATCTTAAAAATATCCTTATTTAGAGATATGAGTACACAAAACGCTGTCAGAAAACGGTCCCTCCTACGGCTGAGGCTCTCGCTATTATTCTGATTTGACTGACAACTAATTACGCGTTGCCCGTTTTGTGGTTACGTGAGCTGCGTTTTGTTTGTTTACCCGTTGATGGAGTGAGAAACCAACAGCTCAGACGCTTAAAGACGAGCTACAGCTGTGCAGGATCACAAGTGCATTTTCACGCCTCTTATGTTACAGATGTCACCGGTGCAAGGGCAAGTCAGCAGCCGAGCCGGCAGATAGATGGGCTGACGGTCGCTGGGAGAGGGCCGGGGATCCGTGCACGAGGCGAGGTGTTAATCTGAGCGCGTGCGGTGTGTGCGAGCGTGCACGAGCTCCGGGGTTCTTGTGCAGTATGTGAAATCAAGCGTCCAAGATGCCCAGTTGATCCTCTGCCAAAATAACCTCCAGCTGCCTGATGCCTGTTGCAGTGTTTTCTTTTTTTTCCAATAAATGTCAGCGAGCTTGTCTGTTCTCTAAATATGGGGGATTGGACTGTGTGCCAAAACAAGGGCTTGTCCATCAGGAGAGATTGTGAGAGAGGAACTAAGGATGAACCCGATTGGCCGGCTCCCGTCCGGAGTGGGGGGTCCGCGGCCCAATCCGGATGGCTTTTAGTTAAATGGTGGCTGGATGAGAGGGTACTTATGGAGGGCAGTGAAGCCTCAGAGATACCTGAGCGGTGCAGGAGGGACACTTTCTTTTCTAGTCGTCTGCTGTTCGTTCTGTTGTTCAGCACAGCCGGCCGCCATGGTAAGAAACCGAGAGCTGAAAGAGGCGGGAAAAGGCGACGAGGGGGAGGCGCGTTAGCTTTTACGACTCCTGGAGGATTTGGTTTTCAACTGACGAGGATACAAGAAGATGGATTTCTACACGAGTGGCGTTTTGTCCTTCGTGGGAGTTTAATTCACACGTTCTGGCGGTTTAGTTCCTCCGACCGGTGACCCGATCGGCTTCTCTAGTCCCGACAGACTCGCGCTGCTTTTGTGCTCCATCACTCGATGTGATTGATATTTAGATTGAAGGCGGCGATACTAAAGATAGAAAAGCACACAGCTGAGTAAAGTGAGAAGACTTGCTGCCTTTTCCAAACTTAGGACGTTCACCTTGAGAAAATCCCTCTCAAATCCTCTCCCGAGACTCATCTTTAAAAATAGCTTTAAAGTGAGCTGATGGGTTTGTCCGGTCCTCCGTGTGGTGATACGGTTCTGTTGAGCCAACAAGTGCTTTACTGTTGGATTCTGTATTAAAGGGGAAATCAGTGTGAATGATTTCGTTAGTCATGTGGGGCTGTCAGCAACCTTCCTCGAGCAGTTTCTTTGTTGTAAACAAGACGGAAAACAAAACCGGCGCCGTCTGGACCGATTCCTGTTCAACACCCTGTATTATCTTCAATGCAATTTAAAGTTAAAAGTCTGCACAAACTGGGCAGCCAGCAGGTTCAGATCGGAAGATTAAAACCCATTTCTGCTTAAAACCTTAACAAAAAAACCCTCATTGCTCCATTTCCCTTCTGAAATATTCACTCAGCGGCCCCTAAATTTAGAAACTTTACTTTGTGGCCCTTTACGAAGCATCACTAACATGTTGGGGCAGCTGGCGGAGGATTAAACTTCTTACCTGACTATTTCCGGTGCCTGGCTTTGTTAATGATAGTTGAGTCTCCGGCTTTCTGTCGGGAGGAGGAGGGACGACACTGGCACCTTTGCACATCTTAGCTCATAAATACATGTTTTTCTGCAACGGAGGCACACTGTGCACAACAAAAGATCCATTAAATGCTGAAGGATGATTTTCTTACTCTGAGTGCAGTCTGTATGAAAGGAACAAAAGGGACAAGGACAATTAGCACCAAATTAACCTTGAAAGCAGCAAATTTCTGACCAGTAATGGAAACGGTAGCCGCCTGCACAATAACTTAAAACTCCAGGAAGTCTTGACATTTTCTCTCCACGTCTCCATGGAAAACAACAGGACCCGCTCAATTCTATGTTAACTCCACTCGTGCTGTCCCTGCTGTGAAAGAAAAGCGCTCATTAACTCCCCTGTAATCGCTGCTTCAAGCTGCTCCACTACAATCATGTGCAATAACTTTCCCTTTTGCCTCCTTCTCTTTGTGTTAATTCTCAACCCGTGAAGCCCACCGACGCCCAAAGTGACGCTCGGTCCTTCCTGACTGAAGAGATGATTGCTGGTCGGTAACTTTCTTCCTGCTGTTTGTGGTTGAAAAGCTCAAAGTCATTTGTGTTTCTTTTCTTGTGCTGCAGTAATAACTTAAAAACTTTTGCTGGTTTCGCCCAGAGTTCAAAGCCGCCTTCGACATGTTCGACACCGACGGCGGCGGCGACATCAGCACCAAGGAGCTGGGCACCGTGATGAGGATGTTGGGTCAGAACCCGTCGAGGGAGGAGCTGGACGCCATCATCGAGGAGGTCGATGAGGACGGTGAGGTCAAGTTTCGCTTCCTCCAGTTTCAAACTTCAGGCTCTAAGCTGCATTTTCTGCCAAACTTAAAGTCACAACAGGTTTGTTTTCAGACTCCAGACGGATTCCTGGTGATTCCTGATCAGATCTTAATGTGTAAAATCAATGTGGTCCTTCTGCACTTCAACGTTTAGGTCTCCACCTCCTAATTTTCTGATTGGTTCTTTTTAAAATGTCTGATTGTTGTTGCACGTGACGAATCAGACGTCTGGAATCCTTCACCGAGAATCATCAACTGTGGTGAAGAAAAAGTGTAAAGATAAAACAATAACTCCACATCTGCACGTCATCTCAAACAATCAGTAAGCAAACAAACAAAAAGGATCACATCTGGGCTTGGAGCTGTGTTACGGTAGACGTGGGACTCAGGTTACATCACGTGTTTAGATCCCCGTCCTCTCACCTCTTAGAACAAACCTACATTCATACTAGTTCAGGTTGTTCAAACTTGTCCAGATGTGGAACAAAAGTGCTCATATCACAGACATCGCAGATTCTTTAAAAACTAATTTCAAGTGATTTTGTAAAAACTTTTGCATTTTTTTGGACACATTGAGTTATTTTAGACTAATTTTGGGTCATTTTCTGACAAGATTTGTGTCATTTTGGACTCATTTGAAGTATTTTTGGACATTTTGGTTTGATATGATAAACCTATGTTAATCCTGTGGTGGGGAATTTGCATTTTTACAGCAGCAAAGGGGAAACCTTTAAGAAATATCATTAGAAACATAAAAATAAACAGAAATTAAACACAAGCACTAGTTCAGATTGTCCAAACTTCTCTAGATGTGGAAATAATGATATTGCACAGATTCTTTCATCGCAATTTTTCAGTTGTTTTGGACTCATTTTGCATTATTTTAGACATTTTAGACTAATTTTGGAGTTTTAGTAATTTAATATGATATAATAAAGCTTTATTAATCCCACAGTGGGGAAGTTTGCACCATTGTTACAGTACATTAAAATAAACCTCTTTGTCAATGACAGTTGCATCTCGAGCTTTCTGTCAAGCTTAAGGGTAAGATGAGGGACTATAATGGCACTTTTGCACATTTTAACTCCCTAAAAGCTGCATTTTGCACGTTGTAGGGAGTTCATCTGGTCCTGTGGAAAGAAACACTTTGAAGCATTTTGGAGTTTTATTCATTTTGAGTCATTTTCTGACCAGATTTGTGTCATTCTGGACTCATTTTAAGCAATTTTTAACGTTCTGATACGATATAATAAACGTATATTAATCCGATAGTGGAGAAATGTGCATTGTTACAGATGGAAACGGGAAACAGTTCAGGATTATCAGTTAAAAAAAAAAATAAATAAAAAACACAATAGGTACCAGTTCAGATGGTTAGGTTCTATATTGCACATATCAGTGGTTTTCACAGAGTAGAAACACCGACAGAGAAGTAGCATGTTTGCAACAGATTTGTGCAAAACAGTGTTTTTAAAGCAGTCTTGACCTCGTGTCTCGTCAGGCAGCGGCACCATCGACTTCGAGGAGTTCCTGGTCATGATGGTGCAGCAGCTAAAGGAGGACCAGGCCGGGAAGAGCGAAGAGGAACTCTCAGAGTGCTTCCGTATTTTCGACAAGTACGACGCTCACCGATAGCATGAAGCTAAATGAAAACACAGAGGAAAACAAGAATTATTGTTATATCAAATGGGTTCATTTCTGCATGACTGACAGAATCACTGAACTTTGTCAACACTAGGAGACGTTACATCATAATAACGAAGCATCAAACTGCTTATTTTTGCTGTTTTTTCACAAAATATTTTGCACATAAACTTTGAGTAGTGATTCATTCTCATCAGTTTTTCTATATTTCACTTCAGGTAAAGAGGAAAGCAGTTTCTATTTATTGCATATATGTTGCATTTAAAGCAAGCCAAAGCAGCGCTGCTTCTTAAACCTGCAACAACTGATGGTTTTTGGCTACTTGAGGGCAGCAGAGACAATAAAACCAACACGTTATCTCAGTAGTAGGTTAATACAACAAACTGTTCAGCCTACAGTTGGATGATTTATTTGTGTCTTGTTTGTGGTTAAACATAAAGCCCTTTTTTGCTCTGTTTTTGGTCTCCACCAGCTGCTATTAAGAACATCTGGTCGTGCAGCTGCTAATGCTCCATATTCACTCCGTGCAGTCAGCGTACACTCAATTTAAGAGGTTTTTCTCAATCTGTGGCCAGAAATGGTGCCATGAGCGCAGATCAAAGCAGTGACGCTGCGCTGAAACTTCAAGATCTATAAATTCGATGAAATTTGCAGATTCAGGTGTTGATTTTGGCACGTTGTTTTAAGAAGAATGTAGTTTAGAACCACGTCAAAGCTGCACCAATCAGCTGGTAGGCGTTAAATAAAACTGTTAAATAGCCTAAAGATTTATGACGGTTTTGTTTTAAGCAGGAACCTGCGACCTCGGAATCTGAATTTTCTGCCACGTTGTCGCGACGTAACGATCTTCAGGTTATCAGTGAAAGTTCTTATGTTATTGAAGGTTTTTACTTACTTTGACTTTGTTGTTAATATTCAGGTTTGTGCTGCGGTTTATTTATTGGTATTTTAATAACATTCTGCCGACAACCTTTAATGATCATTTCAAGATGTTTTTTTTTGCGATTTCCAGCCACGAGACGACAAACTGTCATCAGCTTTGGCACAAATTAAACTTTCTGATCGAGATCCTACAATCTAGAATCCAGTGTTCAGTCAGTTTGTGCATTTGCAGAACACTTCAGACAAATTAATCTTCCAGATGCGCAGACTTTCAGTGCAGTTCTTTAAAAACTATACCATAGTAATGCAGAAATCTTGGTCTCTGAAAATCTGTCTGAATAAAACATGAGCTGTCAGATTTGTTTCGTTCTCTGGCCAAAAGTTTTTCTAAAGCTGTGCCAGGAAATTCTCCATTGTTGACATTTAGTACCTTTTTTATTCTGAGTAAGAAAGCTGTAGGCTCTGGGTTTAGGTGGGTCGTCAGTGTTTTGTTGCTGAAATATGACGTCAAGACGAATGTTTTCCTGCATGTTAACTTTTTCTCATGTTTTGTATTTAACAAACAAACCAGAAAGTCATAGTTTTATATCAACAAATGGATCAAACTGCTCGACACGCAAAAGAAACTAAAGAGAGTTATGACTCTTCTATGCTGCGTCTTTTAGCTCATCGTCTTAGCTCTCTAATTAAAAAGTTGCTGGATGCATAAATAAGCTTTTTTCATTTGATAAACTTTGAAAACAAATTTTGTAAAGAATGTCTGCAGTGAGAGATCTGTTGCAAGTTTATTGGTGCTTTTTGTTTTTTTTAAATCCACAGGAACGGAGACGGTTTCATCGACCGTGAGGAGTTCGGAGACATCCTGCGTCAGACCGGAGAGAATGTGGCGGAGGAAGACGTCGATGAGATGTTCGGCGAATCGGACTCGAACAAAGACGGAAAGATCGACTTTGACGGTGAGACTGAGAACAGAGACCGTATAGTTAACTCAGCATTTTCCAGGATGTTTGTCGTTCAGTCAGAGGAAGAGAAAAACCGACCAGATTTCCAGATCCGCTGGGAACATTTCTGTGGTTCATCTTAGATCGAAGGATGAAGGAAAGAATGTAGGAAGTAGAAAAACGTGAGCAGCTCCGTGCAGCTTTCAGATCCTCTGTTCAGTTGCTAGTTAGCTTAGCTTAGCTTAGCTTAGCATGACGACAGGAAACTACTAGTTTCTGCACAAGAACAAAGACGTACAAACATCACGTCCTTGTAGTTCCTTCACCAGGACGGTTAGAATCTAACGAGATAAATTAACGAAGGCGGAACATCCTGGCTGCAGTGTTCTGAGGATGTTTTGGGGATGTTGTCGAGGGAAACGTTTTTTAAAAATGTTTTCCTGAATGTTTCATGATAGCAGGGGAGGAACGTTTTCAAACCAACATTCATAAAATGTTTTCGAGGCCTCAGACGACGGAACGTTTTGTAACGTTCCTGTGATGTGATCTACAAAGAGCAGAACGTTTTGCCTTTTTGTTGAGGGAGAACGTTCTTCTCTGACGTGTCTTCACAATGAGACAACATTCAAAAAACGTTGTCACGATGTTATTGAGACCTCAGATGACAGAACGTTCTTTAGAAGACTTTCCTGAACTGCGATATATTAACAAAGGTGGAGTCAGAGGATGTTTTGAGGGAAACATTACAGAACGTTTTTTTTTTCCAGTTTTTTCTCTAACGTTCCATGATAACAGGGTTTTGTAGCGTTTCTGTAATGTGATCTAAAACAACAGAGCATTTTGCCTTTTTGTTGGGGGAAAATTTCAAAGAACGTTCTTCTCTGACGTTTCTTCACAACGAGAACAAAGACGGTGTTCAAAAAACGTTGTCAAGATGTTACCGAGACCTCAGGTGACAGAACGTTCTTCAGAAGACATTCCTGAACTGCGATATATTAACAAAGATGGAACGTTCTACTATAAAACGTTCCCACAATGTTACAAGATAACAAAGGAAGGAGGTTTGTGATGCCGCATTTGGAAAAGGTTTTAGGAACATTTTTTTTTGTCTGAGAACGTTATCCTGCCTTAAAGAAGAACATTCTGGGAACTAAAAGACAATGTTCCTGCTCAAAACATTACTAGAACTTTGGAGAACTTAGAAAAAAAATCTATATCCAGCTTGGATTTAACTAAATCTGACAACATCCTTCAAATTTCTTTTGCATTTTGCGATTAAAACTTTGTGTTTTATTTAAGGTTTAACCTCACGGGAACCTTTTTGAAAAGTAGAAAAATCCTTAAAAAGTTTTTTGAGGATTAAAATGTTTTCTTTGAAATATTATTAGAACTTGTAGGTAACGTTAGTCGATGTGGCTTTTATAAGTTTCCTTACAGCACGTGGACTTTAAGACTCTTTTGGTAAAGTGTGACGGAGAAACGTTCTTTTTAAATTATTACAGCGTCAGGAATAAAGACCATCGTTGTTTTTCTCTATCGTACGGTCATGTGTTCTCTGTGGGTCTCAAGCCGACTGAATAATCTCCAACTGCTGAGTCGATTTTTTTTTTTTCCTGCCTCCAGAGTTTCTGAAGATGATGGAGAACGTCCAGTAGTGAGGCCAGCTCTACATTCCTTCCTTCCTTCCTTCCTCTGAGAGAAAACGACGAGTAATCTGCTCTAAAAACGCCCCTCAAACCTTCACGCTGTGGTTTCTGAGATGTGAAAACGGAGACAGACGAGCCCCCCGCCCCGCCGGCCCAAGCCTGTTGAGGATATCTATAAATATCCGCCCAAACCTTTTAAGACGAACACACTTTCCCCCCTCGGACACTTCGGCGTGTCGGACACCCAGCTGTCCTCCTTTAGCAGCTGCTTCTCCTCCAGAAACGCTACACCGCCGAGCTTCGACTCCCCCCAAACCGAACCTCTCCTCCTCCCTGATCTGCTTTCTAAATAAATTCTTCTTCCACCGATCGTACATCTTTGTTTTTGTTTTTTCTCCGTGCCTGCCTGATGTGTCCTTTCTCTGCAGATTTTTAAAAAATCTTTCAGTGGCTTTTCTGGGACTTTTAGACTCACAGGTGCATGAACACACAAACCAGTGCACTTCCTACATCAGCCTCCCTTCATAAAACACCACAACTGGTCTTAAAAACTACAAACCAGCCTCCACGCTGCACTTCCAAACACCTCCATCTGCACAGAAAGCCCCTAAAAGCCTCATTCAGCAAAACAAAAGTCTCACTTCTGAGGAAAACTTCTGGCTCAAACTTCCACTTTGTTCTCTCCTCAGTTTCTGTTATTAGTCTTCTCGAAGGAGTCTCCAAAGTCAGAGCAGCCACCACCGCCGAGGCTTCAGGTCCTCCTCCGGGTATATAGCCGCTCCTCGGGCTCCCCTCCTGCCTCCTCTGAGCTCCTCCCTCCAGGAACCAGGAGCCATAAAAGGACCACCAGGTTGTGTTTGTGGCTCCAGGTCTGCGTCCGTCTCGGTTTGAGATCTGCCTTCTATTCAGGGCACGGAGGGATGGGTGGGGTTCAGAGATGGTGAGACGAGGTCCTGCAGATTTTTTTTCCTCCCAGTGTTGAGTTTCACACCCAGATTTGTGACAAAATCCAGAACCTACTTAGAAATCTCCCCCTCCTTGCTCCTAGTCCATGTTTACAAGGCCTAAATAGAAATCCACCACCGAGCTGCAAGAACTGCGCTTTAGCTTTGAATTTTAGCGTATTTTGCTTCTCCCAGTGAGTTTTTTTCCCACAGTCCTTCCTCACATCCCACCGACAGCAAACCCAACGTCAAACACAATCAAACATCTGCTGCGCTTTTTCACCTTCTCCCCTCCAATATTTATTTCATCTCCTCACTTTAACGTCTTTCCACCTCGATCCACATCCCCCAAAAATCGCTCCCGCTTCGCTTCTTTCACATTCTTATCCCTGCAACTTTCAAGAAACTAGAGCTTTCCCCTCCAAAGTGTGATTGGCTTGCGGTGGCCCCAGAACCCTAAAAGTTCAGGATACTAAATCTGGAGGCCTGTGAGAGGCAGGGGGCGGGACCTGGCCGCGCCGTTTAAAGTGTGTCTGAACCTTCACTTGACGTCTAGTCTCTCTGTTGGGGTGCACACGGATTGACCACTCCTTTGGGCTTTTCTTTTTTCCTTGGATATTGTAGGGGGGGAAAGCTAATCCACAAACATGGTAAGAGACAGATGAACAGATTGTGCAAGTGATCCATTGAGCTTTTTCCAAACTGATGAGTGCAGCAGCCAGAATGAGAGTTAATGTGTTAATGAATGAGTGATAAATGCATGTGTTTTCCAAAAGTATGCTAAAATATTTATCTGTTGGCTTCATTCGCTGAAGTTAGAATTGATTTTTCTGTCACCAAACAGCATTTTTATAAAGATTTTGTGTTGGAATTCAATTAAATTCTCACTAAACATCCATTTAAAGTTCGTATTTTAGCTGCTTTTTGGTTGCAAACGCTCTGAATCTTTGTAGAAGTTTAACTGTGGCTGCTGATGAGCAGCAGGTTGGGTGTCAGCTGGGAATTCTGCTTAGGCAACAAATTCCCCGGGATTGGATGTCTGCAGGCCTTATACAGCGAGCCCAATGTGTCGAGCCTGAAATAGCAGGACTCATTTTCACCGAGCTCCAAATTCCTTCTGAGGCGGTGTCATGAAATCCTGCAACGCGTGACTTAAACGCCTCACATTAAAGTGGTTTTATCACAAAACATTAATCACATTCTAAAACTAAATACAAAAATATTGCTCTAATATTCTTAAAACACACCTTCTGCGCTGTGCCTAACAGCACTTTGACTGTCCCTGGTGACATCATTGATTTTTACTGACAATATTTTGGACATTTAGTCTAAAATCTGGTGTTTTTAAGCAGTTTTATTTCTTAAATTAATCACTTGAGCAGCCAGAATGTAAGAAACAAACAAACAAACTATATTTTCGCAGTTTTTCTGAGGATAATGTGGCCTAACGGTTTGGCTAAATCCACAGAGTTTAACTGGAATAACCACTGAAGGCTAAATGAAGCCTATCAAGAGAAATAAAATGACAAAGTCGCTCCTGTTTTCTTGCAGACTGACGCGCAGCAAGAGGCCCGCTCCTACCTGAGCGAGGAAATGTTGGCCGGTGAGTACAGAGTAACGCGTTACATAAGTAATGCCACTACTTTGATAAAGTACGGGTAATGTAACAGATTGAGTTTTTTTTAAATGATCACAACATCAAATGAGTTGTCCAGTTCTACTTTCTAGCGTTTTTCTGACAATTTCAGCACAACTGCGAGAAATCAGGTCCAATATGGACTTTAACAAAACCAAAAAATGTATTTAAAATATATAATCACATAAATGTTATGTTATGTCTAAAAGTAATGATTCACTGCTTGGAACTGCTGAGTGGTCAGTACAGATAAACGAAGCAGAGAAAATGCGCAAAAAGACGCATTATTTCGACTCGTGTCTCTCCAGAGTTCAAAGCCGCCTTCGACATGTTCGACACTGACGGTGGCGGTGACATCAGCACCAAGGAGTTGGGTACCGTGATGAGGATGTTGGGCCAGAACCCGACAAGAGAGGAGTTGGATGAAATCATCGAGGAGGTCGATGAGGACGGTGAGGAAAAATACTTTAACAGCGACACAGTAGATCTGCTGTGCGCAAAAACCGCTTTTACGCACAAGAAAAACGAGAGTTTGGCACTTTCATCAGTACATCCTCTATGATAAATCAACTGTTATACACACACACACACACACACACACACACACACACACACACACAGCAAAACAGTACACCAACGGTACATAAAGTGTTTTTACGCACAAGAAATACGCACGTCTGGCACTTTCATTGTTCATCTTCTGTGATACCTTATTTGTCACATAAGCGCGCCCACACGCAGGCACGCGCATTGCTTGGTTTGTAGACTAGGTTATTAAATTATACAGATTTTGGCTTAAATAAACTCCCAGTGCTTCTGTGCGTAAAACTGCGCGTAAAAATGAGCCCGACTTTGGGCTGATCGTGGCTAATCAACGATGTGGCCTCTCGTCAACACTCAGGTAGCGGTACCATCGACTTCGAGGAGTTCTTGGTCATGATGGTGAGGCTGCTAAAGGAGGACCAGGCCGGCAAGAGCGAGGAAGAGTTGGCAGAGTGCTTCCGTGTGTTCGACAAGTACGTGCGCAGTGTGTCTGTACACACAACTGTTTCCTTTCTCACAAATGCCCTCGTTCGTCTTTACAATCCCACATTGTGGCGTCTTTGCACTCAGGAATGCCGACGGCTACATCGACAGAGATGAGTTCGCCCTCATCATCCGCAGCACCGGCGAGTCCATCTCAGAGGAGGAGATCGATGAGCTGTTGAAGGACGGAGACAAGAACGCCGACGGCATGCTGGACTTTGACGGTAGGCACAAGATGATAACAAACGTTGGTCAATGATAAAATGATACTTTACCAGGCAATGATCATGGAGTGTTTGTGACATACTAAACTTTATTTGCTCATTTAATGCTTAGGTTAATTAATTTTCTTTTAAATATTTTACATCAACTCTTGAGTATTAAAATCCTTCTTTTGTGTAGATTCTCAGCCAAGCAGGTCAAGATAATAGTAGAAGCTTCACTAGAAAGCAACTGGACTTCCCTTTTTAGGTTCTTAAGAATGTGTTACCTCTCCAAAACTGAAAAAACCCTTGGATAAAGGTGAAACTTCTTCAAGAACCTAACAAGAGAAGTCCAATTGCTTTCTACTGAAGCAGTAGGATTCTGTTTTTCTGCTGCTGGCGAGGTGAGGAGAGGTTTTAGTGACAGTAACTGTAGCTGATTGGGTGTATTGATGACAAATATTAAAATTATTGAATAGTTTTCAGCCTCCAGCTCTCATTTCACATTTACAGATAAAGAAATAACAGGCGACAGAGGAGATAAAAGGTTCATCTGCTGCTGCTGCTCACATTAATTTAACTTCTCCGTCTCTCTTCTCGTTCCCAGAATTCCTCAAGATGATGGAGAATGTGCAGTAAACCCAGAAAGACTCATGGACATTCCTCCACCCTCCTGTGAAGCCCCACTCTGAATCCACCTCCCCCCTCCTCCTCCACCCTCCCATCCACCTGCCTCTCTTCTCCATCCTTAAAGCCATCCTCAACAGAAAGCTAGGGCACCTGGCGGGGGTCGCTGGCCGGGCTACACTCTTCCCCTGGTTCGCTTGTTAAACGCAGACGCCACGCCGACGCCGTTCATCTCAACAGGACGGCTCGGCCGCGACGGGGAAACCCAGAGCACACACACCTCTTGCATGGCGAAACCTCCGCGACCCCCTCCTCCCCCTCTCTGCCGGAGCTCAGATCTAGATGTAGTCTAGATAGACGGGCAGCCTGTTACCTGCTGCTTAGACCAATTCATTCAACCACTTCACTGTACAAAGACGTACATTTGCTTGAACAGAATAAATGAACTAAGACATGCTCTCTTGTAGTTGGTCTGTCATATTTATGGTCTGTGTAAAAAAATTTTGTTTTGAGGAATATCAATAAAATCTCTTTGTTTCTTCTTTTTGTCCAATTTGTTTGAACCACAGCCGGAGTTTATCGACGGAGTTTGTGCTGAACGTCAGAAGTAAAGACATCAATGCTGTTTATCTTGCCCAGTATCCTGGCTGTGATTACGCAGTTCAACTAAAGGCCTCTAAAAATGCTTTGTTTTGAACAAAGTAGTAATGCCAGACAATCAATTTCCCAGAGTCAAAGTCGATGTTGGTAGATGTCTTGTTCAGTCCAGCCGACACTCCCAGGCTTTAAAATGCAGTTTGAAATCACAACCTACAAAGTAAATCCAGTGTGTGTGTGTGTGTTTATGCCTCTCTTGACAACTACACACCTGACCTGCTTCAACCTTGCCGACTTTACTGCTGGAGACCCGTTGAGGTGGTTTGGATGACCGGTGGCCATTTGTGGAGCCTTTGGGGGCCTGTGGATGGAGCCAAAGCAGAGCCTGTTGCTTGGAAACAGCCTCAGATAAATGTACACATTCTGATGAGCTCTGGTGATGATTACAACACGGTGCCACATTAATGCAAACGCCGCGGCTGCACAGTTACTGGTGTCATGTAAGTTATAAAGAGCTGTGGTTTGATGACACCACTGACCTTTTGCAGCGACAGTCGGGCTTGTGTGTGTGATGAGATGCTTATCATGCCCAGTATATATATATATATATATATATATATATATATGTATGACCTACTGTATTACAGCCAATGGCACACAGGAAACAAGATCACTCTCTAGAGACTCATAAATACAGAATACAGACTCCACTCACCCAGTCAACATTGGAGAACGTCTTCAGCTGCAGAAGCAACAGGATTCTGAAGGATGACACTCACCTCCGTCTTCTCCTCTTCACTCTTCTGCCGTGTGGTCGGAGCTACAGAGCCCAGGAGTCACCGCTGAGCTGAGCTCTGATAAACACTTCACTTCAAAGGACTGTTTCTATTAATGCAAACAATCTGCAGGGACTTCAGGGATGTTATGTGCAATATTTATATTTTAAAATTGCCCACATTACCAGGATGCCACTCGCCCTAGATCAGGGGTGTCGACATCCGGTCCTCGAGGGCCGCAATCCTGCATGTTTTAGATGCTTCTCTCTTCCAACACACCTGATTCAAATGATCAGGATCGTTATCAGACTTCTGCAGAGCTTGATGATGAGCTGATCATTTGAATCAGGTGTGTTGGAAGAGTGAAACATCTAAAACATGCAGGATTGCGGCCCTCGAGGACCGCAGTTCGACACCCCTGCTTTAGATGCTATGTTTTTGTCGTATGTTTGTATGGGTGTGTATTTATTTCACTGTACAGATATGCGCAATGACAAAAGAGTAATTCTACTCTATACTGTACTGAGGTGAATTTAATTAATCTAATTCTTGTCTATGAAGTCTAACAGACAGATCTGCAGGTCAGTCAGTGGAGCTGCTGACGAGTCCAAGCAGAACTCGACACCCTGACTTCATCTTTTATCGTGTGGCATCTTTTATTTTCATGCATTTTTAATTCCACATTGTCTGCTAGTCACTGCATTTACATCTTATGGGTCGCCGCTTATCACTCTAAAGCACTTTGGTTCAACTTTCTGAATGACTTAATCTGTTGTATTCACTATTTTCTCCTTTACACGTTTTAATTTTTCACTTTTTGTCTGTAAAGCACTTTGAATAACATCTAATGAGGTGAAACAAACAGTGTCTTCTGCTGCTCAAAGTAACCGGACTGACTGAGAGTATGAAAACAATGTGAAAGCTGCTTTATTCAACATGTCATTAGCTTTATATCCAACATCCTGTCATCTCTATGCCACAGAAACGCAGTTTGGACCACAATCCAAGCGTGAATAACAAATTAAAACGACACAAACCTCCAAATTAACCCCCAAAAAGTGTCTCAATGAGCCGTTAGGAGCCATAGTTAGCTTCGTCGAAGGCTTTCCTGGCTCTCTTCAGCTCCTCGTTCATGGTCAGCAGGTCTTTGACTCGGGCGAACTTCCGGGGGTCCTTACGGATCAGAAACACGATGTCCTCCACCTGGACGCGGCCCTGGCGTCCGATGGACATGGCTTTGTGGGTCATCTCCGTGATGAACTCGATCACCAGGTCCTCCAGGATGTCCACGGACTCCGTGTACGGGTTCTGGTCGTCTCCGAAGCCATACATCATGCACCGGAGCTCCTTGGAGAAGAGCCTCTTCCTCCTGCCGTGGCCCACGTCCACCCCGCTGGTTCCGTCGTCCAGCTCCTCGTCGAAGCCGGGTTCGTCTTCTTCGTCCGCCATTCTGCTGGAAAACGCCGGTTAAACTGGGCACTAGTATATATTTTATAACATTAAATTAACTCTGTGTAGTATGTAGTTTAATTAAAATTCGAGTAAACCTCTGTACCTGTCACGGAGGCTGGATTTGTTTGTTGTTAGTTTGTCTTCTTCTTCGTTTGATTTGATTGGCGGCTCAACTTCCGCTCTCCTCTCGTTGACTGCGGAAGTAGCGCTTCGTAGACGGTTAGCGGGTGAAACCACAGCGCCCCTGGTGGTCATATCCCCGTTACACCGCACACAGCTCGAAGTTTACTCATGTTAGTCTGCCACAGAGTGTCCACAATTAACGGTGAGTGTGTTTTCAACAATATTTTATCTGCCGTTTGATTTGCGGATGTCGCACCGGTGTGCCGAACTTAATTCAAAAAGATGCGTATTTAACGCAATCTCGTCCGTGGGGATCACCAACAGGCTGCATATGCGATTCTGTGGGCTCACCTCAACCCGGCGAGCTGTTTTTGTAAATCAGCTTCATCCATGTGCGTTTAAACTCATCTACACCGCATTGTCGGTGGATTGTGTTGCGCTTTGTGCGTGTTGTTTCCGTAAACGCTTCCCGGAGGTGGTAGCTAGCAGACTGAAGCGATCAGAAAAGTCAAACACTTATCAAATCACACTTACGTACTTTTATGACATAGTGGTGACGCCGAATTAGAGAGTAATAAATTGCACTTTAAATCGTGTCTTAAGTAATAATAAATGTGGAGTGTAGGTTTTAACTAAACGCTGACAGCGTCAATAGAGCGATTGATCAATGGAGTTCGGTACGTGGGTGTTGACGTGAAAACGACACGTCTCCGGGGCGCTGCTCTGTCACCGGTCACAGGTTGGTGAGGGACGTTGAAAGCTTCACTCAAAGTCGAGAAGGAGTGAGTAAATTCTAGCTAATTAGTTAAGATTAGCACTCTGAAACACAGCAGGCTAATGTGAACTAATGGGATGTAAGGCTAGTTAGCTTCAGGAAACTGCTGGAGCTGCTCACAGCTGTCGGTGAGTTTATCAGCTGAGGCTCATCAACAGTTGTCCTGTCAGGGTTTCTGTTGTTTCTGTGGTTTAGATCAACTTCCACAGTTGGTTCACTGCTGGCTGATAACTTGTGCTTAACACTGTTGTTGACCTCAGAGCAGATTGATTCAGTTTCAACACTGACAACAATATTCTATGGAGTTGTGAGAGTTGCAAATTACACAAATAAATCAATAAAAGAATAGTGGAAATAAAAGAAGAATAAATAAAATAAAAAATAAATAATGTGGCAATATTAATCAAAAATGAATCCATAAAAGAAAAGGCTAATAAAAGTTGAAATACCAAGACAAATAAATAAAATAATATAAATAATAATAATTTATTTTTTATTATTTTTAATTTTTAATGTATTTTATTTTCTTTATTTGTTTTTTATTATTTTTTAAATGAAAAAAACATTATAATGTCGCTTTAAAAGCAAAAGAAATATGTGCAGAAAAATGGAGAAATGTCACTGTGCGCGTATTTTACTGTTGCTTTACCAGGTTTCACTGTTTGTTAAATTGCTGAAAAAAGGAACAGAAAAAAATATTAATTTACATGTTGGGGGAAAATGGCCACGACTTAAAATATTGTCTGTATTTTGTTGTATGTTCTTTTGCAATGTGTGACCATGTAATTAACCTGTTGTGTTGCATCTAAACCTGCAATTTAAATCTCTATTTTACAAATATTTGTCATTATTTTTCCTGTTTTGCAATTTATTTAGACCATTTTTTGACATATTTTTGGCTCCTTTGCTGCCACATGTTCACTGTTTTTCTAGATTTTTCCTGTTTGCTGAACTCAAATGCATCCCAGCTCTGACTCTGTTCCTGCCTCTCTGAAAGCAGTCCGCCATGGGTGCTAGGAGGAGGTTCTGTTTGGAGATGGACTCTCTACAGTAGCTGTCCGGGCCGGACAGCTCATCCTGGAGGTCCTGCATGGCGGTGCCGGTCCAGTTCCTTTGCCGGGGGATTCGCACGGTTGGATTGGTTCTCCTCTTCTATGTCTTCTCCATAGGCATCACGTTCTATAACAAATGGCTGATGAAGGTGAGTGAGGAGATCATGAAACACTGCCAGGTTCTGCTGTTATTGTCTGGTCGGTGCTTAGATGAAGGAACGTTTGTTTCTTGGAGGTCAGACGTTCCTCCTTCAGTGTCTCAGGCTGCAGGTGATTCAACTACATGGACTTCGTGGATGACCCGATGTGCTCCTCTCTGTCTCTCAGGGCTTCCACTACCCGCTCTTCATGACGCTGGTTCACCTCACCATCAACTTCTGCCTGTCGGCTCTGACGCGGCGGGCCATGCAGTGCTGGGCAGGGAAACCCCGCATCGTCCTGAGCTGGAGGGATTACCTCCGTAAAGTGGCTCCGACCGGTGAGCTTCACCCAGAATCAGAAAAGTCGACCCTCAGCCGACTCTTATCACCAATTCACTGACGAACGCTTCGACTGAAGTCCGTGTAGATAAAAAGAAAATTACATCACAGCTGAAGGGGACAGCTGATGTTTTTTAAAAAGGCTGATTCATCAATTAACCGCCATAAACCAGCAGATTTGCTTGAATAATATTTGCTTCTTTGTTAAAGGCAGCGTTTTTTATTCTGCAGAATCTCAGGGTTGCAGTTCTGTTTTTAATCAGTGACAGATACACAGTGTAAAATGAGTGTTTGTCACAGTTTCTCCGTTATTTGTGACCTTTTACAAACTGGTGTCCTCCTTAAAAAGTCCTTCCTTCCTTCTGTGTGTCTGACTCACAGCTCTTGCAACAGCGCTGGATATCGGACTTTCCAACTGGAGCTTCCTCTTCATCACCATCAGCTTGTGAGTTCACAGCGTGCATCTAGGGCGACATTCGGAGAAGGTCTGAGCTTCGTACGGCCTCGTTCTTTTAGCTTTCTGGACGAAAATGTGTCCCGGTCCACGTCGAATGGCCTTGTAGTGTTTACTGGTACAGTCGTCCTCACGTATTCAGACCCTTCCAGTAAAGAAAAGGCAAAACTCACAACAGTCACTCAAATAACTAGAAACTGAAAAAAGTAATAATAAATAAAAATTTGTTAAATTATAATTTAGTGAAATAGGACATTAGTTTTGAATTGTGGTTGAAAATAATTATTTAAAAAAAAAAACTGTCCCAGACAAATTAGGGGGAAAAAAATAAATATATATTTTTTTTGTTTTGTTTTGTTTTTGTCATATTTCTGTTGAAGAGGAGGGTATGAATACATTCAACATACATTTGCAGACGACTGCATATGATCAGTTCTTCTTCTTTTTATACATAAATCTCCACCAGACTCAGATGCATCACCGTCTCACACATTCATTTGACAGAATGTCGTCACGTTTACAGACGGACCAACACCTGTAGAGGCTTTACTTCGAGCTGTCCACTCACGATCAGATCATCATGTTAATTTACAGCCTTTTAATTAGGACACATGACTCCAGTAGGTTTGTGTTTCAGCAGTCATTGTGTTAAATCCTCACCTGTGGCTCTGGTTCCAGGTACACCATGACCAAGTCCTCGGCCGTGCTCTTCATCCTCTTCTTCTCTCTCATCTTTAAACTGGAGGAGCCGGTGAGTTGTCCTTCAGTTCAAACTCCAGCGTTTGTGCAAGTCGTGAGTTCCTGAGCTGAAGGGTTTTAACGGTGAACTCTGTCTTCACTGTACGACACACAGACAGGGTTCAGTGTGATTCTCATCCAGGACACGTTCATGTGTTCTGGGTTGTTCTGTCACACTAAACAAAAAAGTCCATCAACTTAAAAACATAAGTAAAAAAAAGTGTGGTGGCTGTAGTTGTAGATTTAAATCAGCAAAAATGACCATTATTTTACAAATATGTTTTAAAAAATGACGTATGTTGCAGACTAAATAAAACAATTATTAATAATTAAAATGTTATTTTACAGATTTTCTGTATAGTTAAATTGAGCAAAATCACAGAAAAAAAACTTACATGATGACTGTAAAAAATACAAACAAACTAAAAAACAAAACAAAACTCCAAATAATGACACCATCAAAGATCTTTCTACACATGGTCATTTTATAATTTTTTTAAAACCGTATTCAAGTTCAGTAAATGTGTGGCAGCAGAAGCAGAACTCTGTCTAATGGGGTGAGTTTGCTGTAACAGCAGCAGTGAAATTAGATTTACAGTCATCAGGTAACTGAGTGCTCTCCGTCTCTGACTCAACCAATCTGATGAGCTCCAGGAACACTTTCAGAAACGATCTCCAGCCGTGTGGATTACAGCCACATTGACTTTTTAAAGCTGATCATTATGGACCCGTTCTCTGGCACCCAGCAGTCGATAAACATCGATTTCATCTTTTCTTTAAATCAGTGGAGTGCGTTTCACAGCCGGTGTCGACCTCTTTCTTTCAGCGGCTGCAGGCAGAAAAAGGACAACACACCAAACCTTCCTCATGCAAAATGTCAAAAACAGACCAAACAGGAAAAGGAAACAAAGGCAGCGGTTATCAAAGCTGACATTATACCTCCTGAGTAACCTGCACGCTGGCATGTTAGCGTTTAGCTCCAAACTCTGCTGCCAACAAAGTCGAACGCCTCCATCACTTCTTCTGTGCATGTAAATATTTTCTGAACAGACTCAGCATGAGTGGATTCTCAGTGTCTTCACGTGCATGTAGCTCATATGTGAAGGGTTATTATTATCTGACAGAGTTCGTCAAAGTCAGAGTCACTTTATTGTCAGTTCTGCTACACGTGTACACGTACAGAGAACTGAAACGGCGTTTCTCTCAAACCCTCATTTTAAAAAACACACAGTTAAAAAATATACATACTAAAAAATATTTAAGCTAAACATGTAATCTGCTAAAAATGTACAGTCTGGACCTATAATAAGCTAAAAATGTACGTAAACACAAAAGAGAACAGAAGAATCAGCATCAGGCACTTATTAAGTCTTTGGTTCTGAACCTGATTTGTATCTAAAAAAAATAATGTGCAGTGAAAACAGTGCAAATCACACAATACGAAATAATGGACAGTGCAGTAAACAAGCTTATATATACTGTATGCAAGGTGGCGCAGTGGTAGCATTGTTGCCTCACAGCAAGAAGGTCGCTGGTTCGCGTCCCGGTGAGGACACCCGGGATCTTTCTGTGTGTCTCCATGTTCTCCCCGTGCAGCGTGGGTTCTCTCCGGGTTCTCCGGCTTCCTCCCACAGTCCAGAAACATGTTGAGGTTAATTGGTGATTGTAAATTGTCCGTAGGTGTGAATGTGAGTGTGCTTGGTTGTCTGTCTCTAAGTGTAGCCCTGTGATAGACTGGTTACCTGTCCAGGTGAACCTGCCTTCACCCTGAGTCAGCTGGGATAGACTCCAGCCCCCCATGACCCTAGTGAGGATTAAGTGGTGTATAGATAATGGATGGATGGATTTCTAATCCCGTCTTGCACTGTTTCCTCCCGTCGTTTCTCCCTCTCTCTCGGCCCAGAACCCGTTCCTGATCGTGGTGGTGCTGCTGATCTCCAGCGGTCTGTTCATGGTCACGTTCAAGTCGACCCAGTTCAACCTGGAGGGCTTCATCATGGTGCTGCTGGCCTCCTTCATCGGCGGCATCCGCTGGACGCTCACTCAGGTCCTCATGCAGAAAGCAGAGCTGGGTGAGTCCGGTCACGGCTGCTCAGGCTGTTCTGGCCACGCAAACACAGAAATCCACCTTCAGATCCAAAGAAACAAAGAGAAAAAAAACAAGTGATGTAAAGGGAGGAAAACACATTTGAAGGATTCTGCCAAGGAGTCTGTTTTTTTTTTCTTTTTTTTACTTTTACAGATTTTGTTTAGTGCAAATGGTTCATTTTTAGAAAATAGAGTTTTATTATTTACAGCACAGGCACACGAGTCAGCTTTATGTACAGGAAAAAGAAATAAACTAAAAGATAAAATAGAATAATTTTATTTTTTCTTCAGAATTTTATTTTTATTTTATTGCCAAATATCGGAATTGGCTTCGGCCTCAAAAAATCCATATCGGTCAGGCCCTAATTTGGTAAAAATAAAATAAAATTTTAAAAAAGACGCATAGAATAAAGTGAATTTGATGAAATATCAGATTTTGAGAGTAGATTTGGTTCATTTTTCTGCCGGAGAGTTTAAAATGTGATGATTTTTAATGTTTTTTTTCAGTGTTGGACTCTGATGAATGATGTAATTTTACTGATTTTTAAAAAGTCAAAGCTGAGATGAGCTTTAGGGTTCAGAGGGTTCATCTCACCTCAATCCAAACAGTGTATCGAACATAAGATGTGAGTTACAGAACAACCTCTGAGTTTGTCCTCATGTTTTGCCACATTTGAACTGATCTTCCTCCTCGTCAAACCTTCTCCGTGTGCTGCTTTCTTTCAGGCCTGCAGAACCCAATAGACGCCATGTACCACCTACAGCCTCTCATGTTCCTCAGCCTCTTTCCCCTCTTCCTGTATAACGAAGGTCAGTGTTGTCTTAAGCTCAGCCCAGATGTTAGACATACTCTAAATCACGTCACGCCGTCTTCAGCCACTCCCTGGAGTTCTCTCCCACTAGTGTTTCAGAGCAGACGGGTATTTTTCTCTCCAAAATTTCATTTTAGAATCAACGTTATTGCCGTTATTCCAACTTTAATAACGATAGCACTCGTCTTATCTGATTCCCTTTGTTCTGTCATGTGTTTGTAGAAGCTGTTATAATTAGCTATGTTTCGGACTATCATTAATTCTGAATCTGTACTTCTCCACTGAACCTATGATCCTGTTTTGCTTTTTTCTGCTGAGCACATTTCACGTCCTTGAAGGTAACATGACCGGTGAGAACTGGTTCACGTACTGGGAGACGGTGGAAACTCCTCTGTTCTGTTACTTTAGATACACGCCTTCAGGACAACACACACACACACACACACACACACACTTTGTAATGGATCCAAGCAGGTTCTGTTTACATTTCAGTGAACTTCCACGTGAACAGTGGTTAGCCTATAGACGTCACAGTAACTGGCCAGTTAAACTGGGTTGCGTACAGGTCCAGCCTCTGTACGGGGCAGGCCCACGGCTTTTTATTTTGAGGCACATACATGAATAAAGCTTTAATTGACTTGACCAGCACATTACCCACACCTGCTTTACCTGCAAATATTGTTTTATTATCAGCAAAATTCAGCAGCAAATACTTGATCAATGAGACTTTTTTTTTTAAATTTGATTTTCCCATTATGAGCTTATTTGTAGTTTCTGGCCTGAACATCATTTGACCAAAGACAGCGTACCCAGTCTTCCTCCTCAGGCGTCTTTTCATGCCTGTAGTCCTGCAGTTTTGCCCTGAACATCAAGAAAGAGTCTTTTTTTCTTGTCCATAGAGGTTGATGCTACACGTATCAGCTGTCAGATAAACTCTGATCTCCATTTGTAACCTCTGTGCCGAGTCGAACGTCTGCTTTTACTCACTACATTGGGCAAGTAGTCAACTGTTGGTGGCACCAAAGTGTCAGCGTTCACGGTGCCATCTATAAAAGAAAAAACACTTTTTCCACTCATGCAGCTTCATATCATCCCACTCACATCTTCAGGCTTCACTGTGGAAGTCTTCTCACACACAGTACATTCAGCTCACAAGAGTAAACAAAGACACATTAAGGACTCACAGCGTTAAATAGAAAAGTGGGCTGACTGTGCACAAGAGACACGTGAAGGTACAGGACACGGATCGTACACATGACGAGTGTTTCGTGCTTTTTTCCAGAAGTTGGTTTCAGTATTTCTGTGCCACAGATGTCAGATCCTGTTTGCTCTTGGCTTTTCAAACCATTTAGAACATTCTTTCATTCGCTGCTTTGTTTTCCAATAATGTGCTTAATTTGATTTCTGGTAATTATGAGGAGCCAATGTAAACAACTCACCCCGACCGTGGGAATAAACCTGCGTTTCTCGAGTCGGGGAAGTTTTATTGAGATGTTCAGAGTCGTCGCAGCACCCAGAGGGGATTTTAATCATAATCAGTCATCAGCGTGTCAGAGCTTCACTTTGCTTCACTTTGCTTCACTTTGCTTCACTTTGCTTCACTTCTCTGTTGCTCTGTTCTCCAAATCTACGCAGCGTGATCCACTGCAGCTTCCTCTAAGGAGCTTTACAGGTTGTTAGATTTAAAATATGAGCCCTTAAAGCAAACCACGGAAACCGCTGTAATTGCTTAATTGCGTTACTTAGTCCCGTCACGGCTGCCAGCCTTATAAATCCTGTTTGTCTGCCTGCAGGGCTGAGCCTCAGCAGCTCGGAGAAGTTGTTCCGGGTGACGGAGCTCTCTCCTCTGCTGTATTCGCTCTTCACGCTGAGCATCGGCGGCCTGCTGGCCTTCGGTTTGGGCTTCTCGGAGTTCCTGCTCGTCTCCAGGACCTCCAGCCTCACCTTGTCCATATCAGGGATCTTTAAGGTGCGTTTGAACTCTGAGTGTTGTTTTGAACTCGTCTGTCAGAGTTAGCCAAACAAGATGACTTTAGGTGCTTGTTCAGATGCAACCAAACCAACAGACACATTTTAGAGGTGCTTTTATTAATATTTCAGTGGAAACCTATCAATAAACATCCCACAAACCCATCAACATAAGAAACAAACAGAGAAAGCCAGGCAAGCGTAAGGGATCCAAAAGGCAGGAAATGGAAAGTAGAAAGTTAAAAATGATGACAAATAATTAACTTGCATGACGTGAGGAGGGGAGCCTACTGTGTGTGTCGTTTTAGTCTTTCAGCTTCCATGTTTGCCACAAAGAGTTCAGTCAAACCTTTAATAAACCATATTTTCTCCAGCTGTAAATAAGACATGACATCTTTAATCCAACATCCACACGCTCAAGAGGAAGAGTCCTTTGATTTACACAGAAAGTGAGCAAAAAAAACCCTTAAATTAACATTCAGAGGAGTGATTGTAAATATTTGCCTTCGATGGAGCAACCAGCTGCACAAACATTGTCCAAGAGAAGTTTTTTTTAAACAATGATCTTTTTATTGACAGTGTAAAGATTTCCTTTGTGCAGCAGCATAAAGTAAAAAATAGTAGTGAACACAAATTCTATGCAGATTATTTGTACAGTGACAAACCAAAACCTCAAAAATGAAAAAGACAAACCAACCAAAAACAGACAAAAAAAAACCCACAAGAAAAATCTGCAAAACATTCCCAACAGAACCCAACATAATCAGAGCGTGTCACTGGTAACAAGTCCTCAAAGAAATATACCAGGCTGTAAGACTGGATGTCAAGTTCTTCTCTCTTTCTTTATCTTTATTCCCCATTTCCTAGTCTCAAAGTGAAATTGCAGTAAATAAATGAAGGATGGATGTAAGCAGAATCAGTGGGGATTAGAAAGGCTCCCCATACTTGGTTCTGAACAGAGAACCTGATCTTTCCCAGGCTCAGGCAGGACATTACATCTGGTAGCCACTGATTGTAGGTCAGGAGGGCAGCACCCCTCCATCAGAGCAGAACAGAACGCCTGGCCAGGAGGGAAGTGACTGATAACATGCGACGGACATCAGAGGAGACTTTGTGGTTCCCTGAGTAAACACCAAATAAGGCTAAAAGGGGGTCAAGGGTAATAGTTACAAGAAAAGTTTTAAATGTTAAATCCCAGAAATGAAATATGTGACATAAAGTGGCTGAAGTCTGTTCACACCTGAGATTAATGTCACAGCTCATGTAAGCTAATGAACATCAATATCAGAGTAAACAGCAGTGTTTCTAAGACAAATAGAGGATGGATTTTAACAGCTTAGTGTCCATTATCATCCACACAGCTCTGATTTAAGGAGTCCAGAGCTGCCAGGTGAGGAAGATTTAGTTTTTGAATTGAAAGAAACAGAATCTAATGAAGATGGACAGGAAGGAAAACACACACAAAAGAGGCCACGAAGCTTTGTGTACATGAGGAACGTCAGTCTGTGTTTCACATCTGAAAATGTAGAAGATTCTTTGTTAGCTGCAGTTTAACTGGAGCAGCTCAGAGCGTCAGAATCGCCTCCAGTTTTGTCTAAATGACGCTTTGCTTCATCCCTTTCACGGTGTCGTCTTCCTGCAGGAGGTGTGCACTCTGTTCCTGGCCGCCACTCTGATGGGAGACGAGATGAACACAGTGAACTGGCTGGGCTTCGTCGTGTGTCTGTCCGGCATTTCGCTGCATGTGGGACTCAAGACGTATTATTCCAAAAGTAAGTCATCGGTTGTCAGAACTGCTGCACGTGAGAAAGTTCAACAAATACTTTTTTTTTTTTAAACAAACCTCCAGATATTTTAAAGACATAAAAAAAATAACTGCATAGTTCTGTCCAACAACAAACTCATCTTGGTAGTTTAAAAAATATATGCGCCAGCTCCTTCTCCATTAAAGAACAAAGCAAATGTTTTTCATTTGAAAAGTTTAAGTGAAGTTTAAGTGAACCTCCCGGAGCTGCAGATAAGATCTAAGATTTAAAGTGGTTCGACAAAGCAGTCAGAAATAACGGGGATCACGACGGTGCTTATCAGCTTCTTTTTTTTGTTAATCAGGTTTTCTTCTTCATGTTTCACGCCTCATGTTAATCTTCTTCTGCACAAAGTCGACCGATGGTGTGACGGTGCTGCTGCCAATTACAAAAACCTGTTAATTGTGTGTTAATATATTTATTCTACTGATCGATGCAGCTGCACATTAGAGCTGTTACACTTCATATACGTAAACATGACGTTGTATTGAAGTGTGTTTAGGTCTGACGCTGCCCCATAATGCAGGAAATCACTTTAATGAAATTAATGGTACTGATTGAATAATCTCTGTCATAAATACCGGTAGAAGAATCAATATTTTAATCAGCTGCAGCACCAGCAGAGCAAACAGAGCAAACATAAAAACATATTTATGCTTTTTCCTGCATCACCAGCTGGTGGTTTCCATGGCAACCCAATGCAAACAGCGTGCGACAGTGTAGCTGCACGGCTTCGATCAGTGCTTCTAGTAACGTCTGGATCAGCAGGTTTGCAGATGAAACGTTTTCCCTCCGCTGAGAATCTGCACGATTTAAATCCGAGACTGAGTCGGGTTAGCTCAGCAGCATCAGTTACCATGGAGACCTATCAGAGTTAAACTACACCCCCCCTCAACACTCTCAGATCGGATGATAATGTGGGTTTTGTGATGTCTTCCACCAGATAAAGGCCCTTCTTTAAGGCAACTCAGCAGCAAGAGCCCAGAGCTGGAGCTGCCTCTCCTGTGGCCGAACGGAGACAAAGGCAAGGAGTCGGCCGCCGAGGAAGACGAAGACGAGGAACAAGAAATCACTCTGCACTGACGTCGCGGGACGTCGTCCTCGTGCCACTCATTCCTGTGAAATCAAAGAGTGTTAAAAACTGTTCACAAACACTGCCACAAAACGAGGACGTCCTCAGTATTTGTTTTGAACGTGACACGGATGATGACGTTTTTGCCTTCGGGGAGGTCGAAGATGTAGCAAACACCTGCAAGTGTCGACAAAATGTGACGCGTGGAGACAGAAGCGGAGAGCTTTAAAGGGATTCTTCCACACTGGGGGCCAACTTGTCTGTCACTCTGGTTCTGCAGAGTCGGGATCTGAACAGTGTTGTAGGGGATTAATCGAGGGGCTGCGAATGTTTAGTGTTAGCAGAAAACTGTGGTGACCTGACGCCAGGCTCCTCAGAACGTAGCACCATTCCCAATAGTGTTATCTTGTGTAAAGCAGAAATAATAGACTGATCAGTGACGGCTGTAGAGCTGCTGTAACTCTGCAGGTTCCTTCCTCGCTTAATCGATTAATTGTTTGGTCTAAAAATGGTAGAAAAAAAACGAGAATTGTCCTCACAGTTTCCTAAAGCCTTAAGGTTCAGTAATCTTGTGTCGTTACTAATTAGGCGACTAGTTGAGACTGATGTCAGGTTTGATGAAGCTGATTTTCTAACGTGCATCCTAATGCTGTGACATCACACAACGTTTTTAATCAAATTTGCTTCAGACGTTAGCATAACTGAAACATTCCTTGATTGCACGTAACGAGCTGCAGGGTTGAAGCGTTTCTCGTCAGGCCGTCCGTCTGTGGGAGACGTTTGAAGAGACGCGACGGGACCTTAATGTGCCTTATTAACCGCAATCAGGAACACCTCTTCAAAGAGCTATTCTCAGAATCCATTCAGACCGAGTCAGTGGCGATGTAGCCGGATTACTTGAGTTTAAAGCCATTTATTAAAAAAAGGTGTAAATGTTTTTTTTCTGTCATGTTTTTTCTGTAAAATGCAGCGTTGTTGCACTGAGAAATAAAGTGACAAACAAAAAGGAGAAATAATGTCAGATTTTTCATTTTTAATTACTTTGGATTCTTCTCTGTCTCCGTCATGGAGACGTCTGATCGGCTCCACATTCATTCTGCAGAGTTTTGTAGAAACACACTTTCAAACGTCCTCCTTCTTATCAGCTTAGTTTTTATTTCCTCTGCAGTCATTCAACTGATTACTTAGAGCCTTGAGTTCAGACAACACGTTAACTTAAACTATCCGAGCAGTGATTGAGTTTATTTGCTTCATTTTATTTATTTAATTTACCGCTGCAGGTCTTCTCAAGTCTGGTTCTAATCGAATCTGCGGCCAATCAAGTACTTATGGCTGGAACCTGAAACGTGGATGCTTCTCCTGCAAAGTCCTGACATTTATACCCAGTGTGCATTCATAAATGAACACGTTGGTCTGAGACTGTGCCGTGAAGTTCAGTAGAATCGACTTTATTCAGTCTTCGACTGCAGCGGCAGCAGCACCCCAGACTCAGAGACATCAGAACTGAAACTGCCTTCTGTCTCAAGTTCTGTCTTTACAGCAGTGCAAATGGCAAATGCTTCTGAATGACACGGGAGAGGTCGGGATGTAAAGGTACACAGCAGTCACGGTCGGGCACTGCTTTAGCTTTGAAATCATGGTTCATTATGTTCAAATGAAAACAAGAAATACAAAGAGTGACAGAGCTTTTTTAATTTAAACACAGGTTCACCCAACAGACGACGAATGTGTCTTCTCACAAAAGCCTGTTAATGTGGCAGGAAGCTGCAGCAAACTGCTAAGAACAAAAAACAAGTTTACAGAAGTAAATTCAAACCATTTGCCTCTCAAATATATAAAAAATATTCTACATTTAAATTCCAATAAGGTGCGACTTTAGAAACTAGATGTTCACCAGTCATTTGTAAGGATGGCAGCATGTTGTGATAAGCTGTGGACAGATGGAGCTCGTGGTTGCTACGACTTGCTGAAATGTGGATGAGAAGGAACTCGGTAACACGGCTTCATCACTTGCAGCGTGTATTTAAAACTGGACAACAGAGTGCGGTCTGCTGCTATAAAAACCCCTCTGCTGGCTGCTCAAAGTTGTTTAGTTTATTTGTTTTTAAACGAGCTGTTGGTGTGAAATCGTCACACGAACAGCTCGTTAAATCAACTCATGGCACTCAGATTTGGGGGCGACCACTCGGACTCCTGCCGGCTCTGCTCCGGATCCTGGCGCTGCGTCGTCTCTCAGTCGAGCTGCTGGGACGGTTCATGGTGGAGGGCCGAAGGCGGCTGCTGATTAATGCAGCTTCATCCACATCAGCAAGAAGGTCTGTTACTTCTCCATCGCTGATCTCCTCCTCCTCCATGGTGCCCTCTGCATAGAGAACATCTCTTGTAATATTCTATCAACATCTTGTTCTTTTTAAAAGCGTTCTCACTTTTTTTTTTTTCCACTTCTCCTGTTTCACTGAAGTCTTCTTAAACTACTGTTTGGGAATGGGGTCATGCAGCAAGACCTTTTATTTGTAATTTAATGACAGTGCACTCTGCAAACAAATGTTCCACTAAAACAATTTCACTCGTCACAGTTTCAGGGCGACACTGCAGCCTTCGTTTAACTCCGCCTGATCCAATTATGGTTGGTTTAAAGAAATACAACTGAGTCAGAGCACTCTTTCCCTCCTATAGAATAATAATCAAGTGCAGATATGAGATCAAATATATTTCACCATGTCGTCCTGCTTTGGGTTTATCCTTTGCATTCTGATTTTCCCATTTTTATTCTACGTGTTTAGTCCATTCGCTTTTATTCCCTGTATTTTAATGTTTGTTTTTAGCAGCACTTTGAAACTTTGTTTTAGAAAGATGCTCTCTAATTATAGGTATTATTATTATTATTATTACTAGTATGGGCTGCAAGGTGGTGCAGTTGGTAGCACTGTTGCCTCACAGCGAGAAGGTCGCCGGTTCACGTCCCAGTGAGGACACCCGGGATCTTTCTCCATGTTCTCTCCATGCACTGTGGGTTCTCTCCGGGTTCTCCGGCTTCCTCCCACAGTCCAGAAACATGCTGAGGTTAATTGGTGATTGTAAATTGTCCGTAGGTGTGAATGTGA
>NW_007578280.1:292281-310728 GCF_000690725.1 Stegastes partitus
AAGTCCTACCCTGAATCACAGCACATGCACACCAGCATCTGGGGCCTCCGGTCGCTGCGTCCACATTCCTCACAGAAAACAGCAAGGGTCTCTTCCTCTTCATCATCATCATCATCATCCTGTTTCCGTGGACTCACTCTGATCTGCGGTACACAAACACTTCAGACACAAGCACTGTTTACACACACTGTATATTTGCAAATACTTGGCAGAAAGCTTCTTTCAGCAAACCTCCTCCTGGACGTCCCCCCCAGGCCTCGCTCTCTGGTAAATGAAAGCAAAACTGACCCGATCCACTGGGCAGGTGTTGGCCGTCTGTGATTCAGGACAGAGCAACTAAATATGCAAGTCTCAGCAAATATTTATGATGCACACACTGCGAATAGATAAAACAGGACTGCAACGTACAACATGCATCTGCAGCTAATGATTATCTCCATTTCTGAACTCTATTTAATTTTTTTTGCAAATAAACCTATCGACAAGTCAGTCTGCAGGTGTTTTAAAGAACGCTTAAATCACATCAAAAATCCCTGTGATTGCTGTTTTAAGCTTCTTAGTTGTGACGTTGTGAAATTAATGAATGATAGTAAACTTAATATATTTAATTTGTACTGTTGTTCAAACTGGGAAGACTCCATTTGCCGTTACTTTACTGACAAAACTGTTGATTAAAAATATAATTAGAAGATTAATCAGGAATCCTTGGCTGCAGCTTTAACTGATGGTGCCATAAAACAGAGAAATCCTGACATTAAAGAGGCTGGACACAGACAAGGTTTGTCATGTTTGACTCCAGCAGGATAATTAAACCTCAGCGTGAATCCCGTGTTCATTTTAAAAGACAATGCTCACACGTCACTACATCTGTGTCTTTAAAACCTTTTTCTTTGTCAACTTGGTATTGATCTTGCCAACATTGATAAAGAGGGCCTGTCACACCACATGAACGCTGCAGTGATTAAAAAGCAATCACAAACTCACTATAAAATAAACATTCAGCTCCAGACAGGATGTTCATCAGAACCAGGTACTCTAACTAATTTGTCTGATGGTTTAAGTCTGATCTTTTAATTAGATCTGACTGTCATCCAGTGCAACAGGAGAAGTGCTGCCTGTGGCTTTGTTTAGTTTTCTACATCCTCGTACAAAATCACACCAATCAGTCTAAAGTTAAGCTTTCCCACATAGTTATGGCATTGGGGGGTGAAAATTCCAGTTCCTCGTCAGTATTATGCTAAAGAGGCAGGTTTTATATTTAGATCAATCAATTAGTCGATCTAAAGAAAGATTTAGTCCTATTTTAAGCGAACATTATCTGCATCCAGCTTCTCAAGCTTAGAGTTTTGCTCTTTTTCTTTCTATTAAATGACAATAAATGACACACATGAGGAACAAGGACAGAGATCAAACATGAGACCATGGGTATCTGTGACTTAACTGGTGATTGTAAATTGTCCGTAGGTGTGAATGTGAGTGTGCTTGGTTGTCTGTCTCTAAGTGTAGCCCTGTGATAGACTGGTTACCTGTCCAGGTGAACCTGCCTTCACCCTGAGTCAGCTGGGATAGACTCCAGCCCCCCATGACCCTAGTGAGGATTAAAGTGTATAGATGATGGATGGTGTGTGTGACTGGTGAGGTTTGTTTACCTGGGACCACTGGAGGATACAGTCCAGACAGAAGACATGCCGGCAGCTGTCCAGAGAGGCCACCGTTTGCTTCTCAAAGGGACTCAGGCAGACGTAGCATTTATCTGAGTCCGACATCAGAACCTCTCTGTTGGAGTCATCCATGATTTAAATGCCGCTGGACCAGACTTCATCTGTTTGTGTTTGATTTAAGGCCTTTTGTGACGCTGTTTCTGGGGAACAACTAAAGCAGGACGAAAGGCGAGGCTCGCTTTTTATCCATTGAAACTTGTATAACTTAACTGTGCATGTCTTCGGGTCGGTGTGACGGAGTTTCATAGATGTTGATATTAGCTCGACGTTAGCTAGCATGAGCCGGTAGCTAACACTTTGGTGTCAGAACAAAGCGATTAATTAAAACAGACCACGCTGTGTCTTCTGTGGCTTTTAGTTAACTAGTGTTGAAGCGGCTGTTACATGACAGAATCATAAGACTCGTATATTCGCTGAAACGTTCAAATCCGGAGCTGCTATTTTGAAGCTACTTCATATTCCGCGCGACACTTGTAAACATCCGGTTGTGTTCCTCCAGAATAAGAGCGGCGAACGCGGACTTCCTCTGCGTGTGTCTGAGAGAGAGAATGTGAAGATTGCCTCTAAATGAAATACCCATATTTTTTTTCTTCAAGGGTTGTCAACAATACAAATTGTTTATTATTATTATTATTATTATTATTATTATTATTATCGCCCCTCCGGTGCCATATCATATCGTCCTGACCAATCCTGTTTTCTTACAGCTCCTCATGTGTACCACCATCAGTAATGTTTTTAACTGCAGTAACAGAAATGCTGGTACATTATTCTCCTTCCCATACCTGTACATATGTAAATTCCTCCGGTCATATGTGTGAATATTCATATGTTTCTCATCATGTCATATGTGTACATGTGTAGATGTGAGAGTATTATTGAGGGAAGCTCATTTCTACAGCAAACAGGAAGAGACTTCATCATACTGGTAATAAGGGGCAGCTCTGTCCTGTCCTGGGATGTCCCTTCAGAGCAGCGGTGGGAGAAAGGAGGACAATGGCTAAATCATCATCCCTGCTGGAGAGCACGTCCCAACACCTGTTTCAGAATGAACTTTAATAATAAGCCCACTGCAGCTCTGATTAGTGGCACCATGACTTGTGCTGTACCTCCCCATCTTCTGATTCCTGCTGCAACTCTGATTGACAGATGGTTTTTTAGCTGGTCACAGATCTTCTTGTATCCTTTTCCATCTTTGTCCAGACTTACAATCAGATTTTGCAGCTCCATTGTGGCAATCACTTCCATGTGGAGCCACGATGCAGCCTGTAGGTCCAAAGCTTCTGGTGTTCACGGCTCACTTTAGAACCACGTTCGTGCAGTCAGGCTGATTTTAGTTACAGTCATCCTGCTTTGTTTGTTTTTGATTTTTCAGAGGAGGAGATAGTCTTAGTCATCAACTTAGAAATAATAATAATGTGGCTGTTGCAAGGTGAAGCTATTGTGAGTCATTTGGCATCGAGGTGACATTCAACAAGGCTGCATTAAGTCTAATTTCCAGCCCTGCACCTGGTTGACCTGCCAGCCTTGACTCATGTGTGGCCTCAGGATACGGTCACGTTCCAACACAGCTTTTAGACATTATTCAAGCACAATGCAGCCCTCACAGAAGAATACGTGTCTGAGTGAAACAGTGTTCTCTGCACACCTTCTGCTTTAGTGCACTATGGGATGTGCTCATTTGAATCAAGCCTAAAGAAGTGTTTTAGAGTAAAATCACTGCCAGCAGCTCTGTGCTGAAGCTGAACAAGTACGTTCTTCATTTATTCTCTTTAACACAGGGACTAAATACTTGTTGTTCCAGCAGAATGAAACAACCCAGTATGGACTATCCTGGGAGTACAGTGAGCGTTGGTGGACATTTTTTGATTACAAGATCATGTTGTCGGACATCCAGAGCATTATGCTGCTCATTGTGGACAAATGGTGGAGCTCTAACCGACGTGCTGTTCTCGTCCACCTCTCGTCATCGGTGGGATCATTTTATATCCGTAACCGGACAAAGACGTGTCTGATATACCATCTGAACTGCTTGTATAATGTTGTCCTGACTCGGCAGAGTTGGTGGACATTTGTAGGGACAGGATCATGTTGTCGGACATCCAGAGCATCACGTGGCAGATTACTAACAAACAGTGGAGATGTGGACACTCAGGTGCCTGGTTCTAATCTTCACTGACCATCTTTGGCATCGTGTTGTTTGAGTAGAGCTGTCTGGTTGGTCACACTGATCATTGTCCTTTAAAGCCACGTCTGGATTAAATTAACTGCTCGTGGGATGTCGTCCTGCTCTTCCTGAAGGCCTCGGTGAAGTCGGTGGACATTTTTTGGGGGGAAAATATCCCGATATCAGACATCCAGAGCATCATGAGGCAAATTGTCAACAAATAGCGGAGATGTGGACACTCAGGTGCCTGGTTCTCATCTTCACTGACCATCTTTGGCATCGTGTTGTTTGAGTAGAGCTGTCTGGTTGGTCACACTGATCATTGTCCTTTAAAGCCACGTCTGGATTAACTTAACTGCTCGTGGGATGTCGTCCTGCTCTTCCTGAAGGCCTCGGTGAAGTTGGCGGACACTTTTTAGGGGACAGGACCCATCCAGAGCATCACGTGGCAGGTTGTTGACAACTGTTGGAGTTTTGTTGACATTCAAGTGCCTGGGTCGGGTCATTCTCTGGTCATCTGTGGAACTGAGCCATGTGAATGGAGCTACATTTGAAGGTTGTTTTTTATTGTAACTGGTCAAATTAGTGGAGAATCTGTCACCAGCTAAACAGCTCAGAAACCTTTTAATCGACAGAACAACAGAAATGAGAGCTTCAACTTTTTTTCTCCATGTCAGGGAACAAAGTTTGTGTGTTTCTGTTCAGTCTGAGTGTCTGAGTCCATCCTGGAGACGCTCCTCAGAGGGCAGGTGGACTCTGATCAGCTTTAGGTGCGTTTCTGACTTCAGTCTGTGGAGTTGTTGTTCTTTTTTCTTCTTCTTTTTTTTTTTTTATAGCATTCTTGGGAGGACCCCGCCCATGCTGCAGCAGCAGGAGGGCCTGGCTTCTCGGGTTTCACCCTGGAGAGCCGAGAGACGACCTGATGCGGGGAGCTGGTTGCGCACACTCGAGCGGAACTTTGCGCTTGTGGACATCCCGCCTGTGGAATGCTGCGCGGACCGTGTTTGGAGGAATAACCTGGACTCACCGGACCGCCAGGTAAGGCCTCACCTGGACCAGCACCTCCACAGCTGGTCACACGGTTCTCTTCTGGTTCCTGAGCTCTGAGCGGAACGACCTGAGCTCAGTTAGAAACACACCTGGACGGGTCCCACCTGCGGACACACGCAGCTCAACCAGCGACCTGTGATCACATCTACAGCCTCATGAGCGTCGCTTTAGTCACAGAAACACCCAGAACAGCTCTTTGTTGTTCAGTGAAATGAGCAGAAATGATAAATCAGTGCGTTTTTAGTCGTCCAGCACCAGGCAAAGTCACCTTCGCGCTTATTTGTTGCCTCAGTCATTATTTAACTGCCTCCAGCGGCTCATTGAGACGTGAGTGTGGATGAACCATCATGAAGTGAGTTTTATGTAAAGAAAAATGCAGAAATCATGTTTCCAGCTTCTTCCTGTAACTCTGACCATTAAAACAAACCTGCAGATTTGAGGATAAACCACTGACACTGAGATTAAAATTAAAATCTGTTTAGAAGTCTGACGTCCAAAGCAGCTGTTTGTTCTCATTTGGTTTGATGAGGAGCCTCCTGAGGTCCTGACAGGTGAGCTGGAGTTCAGGCTGTTTGGTGGAGGTGTGATCTTTCTCTGGTGAGGTCACTCCAAGGCCAATAAAGGCATCAGTGGATGAGTGATGGCTTTATGTGAGTCCTGCTGTGGGAACCTTCACAGCAGCCCTGCAGGAAACCACACAGACATTCAGTGTGTAGGAATCAAAAAGATCTTTAACATACTGTGCATGCATGCAGAGCTTTAATTACTAATTCCTAAACATGTTGGCACAAATATCACTGAAATGTGGGCTGGATTAAATTAAAAAAAGATGACAGATAGGAGATTAAATGGCATATTTTTCTCCGTTACGCAACTTAATTGCTCGCACCCAAAAAAAACTCTCAAAGACAAAGAGGAAAGTCTCGGTGCCTGGCAGGCGTTGCATAACAATACCCATCGTCTTCCTCTCTGTCTGACAGGCAGCCAGGTATGCATGACATACTGCTCCAGCAGAAACTCGGACTTGGCAACAGTCGGGCAGGCAGCTACATGCGAAACACGAGAGAAAACACACACAAAGGGCGTCACACACACACGATGCCGGTGGATCAGGTGGTCTGACGAAGCCTTCAGGCGGCCTGCAAACTTCTCTACTGCGGCCTGAGGTGAAGCACAAGATGAGAAGCCTTAACATTTATTTAACATTTAGAAAACAAACTGCACCACCAGCATAGTTGCTGTGTGTGCCGTAAACTGGGCCGCTCGCTGTGTTTTGTGTTTATTAATGGTAAAAAAAATGGCAGTTACAGCATTTTTAAAGCACCAGATTCAGCTTTATAATGAAAATAGTAAGAGAACAGGTGAAAAGCAGCAGCTCAGGGTTAAATTTGTTCCTCCGTCTTGCTTCTCGGTCGTGTCTTTTCTCCAGCCTGGTCTTACAGTCCAGCTAAGTGGAGTTCATGGTGCTACGGTTGGACGGTGATCTCAGGAGCAGCGTGCGTGCCACATCTTAATTACAGCGAATTAGTGATGATTCACCCTCCAGCGTCAATAATGGCCCAACTTCATGCATGATCCCCCGATGATGGAGAGGAGGAACAGTTTAAACATTTGTCTTGTTAAGAGGAGTCGAGCTCCGGACGCCGAGTCACACGTTGTTCATCACTTCTGCTCATTACGCCGTCGGTAGAGCTGTCACATTAGATGAACTGCGTGCATGTTAATATTTCTCTTTACCAGCCGTGCCTGGACAATTTGCTCTAACTGCTTGTCTCCATGCAGCTTCACAGTCCGGCTGCAGCGTCGCACCAGTGAGCTGCACCTCCATCCAGCCTGTCCAACAATGTTCCCATTCACAAAGTGTAAATGTCAGTTTTTGCAGCTTGTTTTCCAAACGTCTCCCACCTCCACCATCATGCTCCTGCACTGGTCCTTCACATTTGCTAAATTCCAAAGTGGAATTAGCTTTATTTTGTTGTCATTAGGTCTTCATGCACGGCCACACATTCCCGTCGATGTGTTGTGATGTGTGTGCTGAACGTCGGCCCTCTCAGACGGAGGCGTGTTCGTTTTATGGCCCTTTAAGTGCAGCATGTTTGTTAATATTACAGCCCTGCGTGTCATTAGTTTGAGGGTCTGTTAACGGCGACAAGCACCGACGCATCCGCAGCCTGAGTCAGCAACACGAGCGTTCCCATGGGAAAGCCTGACCACACGCCTGTCTGTTCTGGTGCCACTTTACTGTCCCCTCACTGCAGAAATGTTCACGTTACAGCCGCTGGAAGCAAATGAGGCACCGAGGACAAGAAAGACAAAAGTACAGGAACTCTAAAAATAAAGCTATGATAAAGATAATGTACACCTTTCACATGTAAAGCTATGACATGATGGAAAGTATAACCACTTGAAGGACTCATATGGTTTGTAGAACGGTACTTTTAGAACCATAGAGCAACATTTCTGTTATTGTGGTCATAAAATGGACAAGATGTTGGGTTTTATGGAAGCAAACAGTGTTTCTGGATGTTTCAACACTTGAAAAGCTAAAACAAATCCTAAAAACAGTAAATCTTTTCAACATCAGGTCTGTGGAGTTAATTTGAAGTTTAATGAAATCATGACTCGATCATCAGACGTAATTGTTGCGTCATTAATGAACTTTAATTAACAGGATGCAGTCACAATGAGCTGTCCGGTTGGTTCTGACTTTGTTATTTGAGCAAACTAATACCGATTCTAGTCACTGGGCTCTCCTGAATCAATCAACTAAATGTTTATATAAAAATGAATTGATAATAAAATTGTGTTTATTGTGATTTTCATGTTTCTAGGCTCCAGTCATGTCTCCTCACCTCCGTGCTTCATCGTCTGTCTGGCTGATGTTGTGCTACCTGCTCAGTGTCCTGCTGCTGTCCTCAGGTGTCCATGGCCAAGGTAGTGATGCTTAAACATAGAACAGTTTATCTACTATTTATAAAGGTCTCACACACGCTGCTGGAGACGATGGTGACGTTTCACAGCATCCTCACACTGGCTTCCCACAAACTGCTCGCTAGCTGTGTCCCAAAAGACACACACACACACACATATATATATATATGTGTGTGTGTGTGTGTGTGTGTATATTTTAACAGACAGTGTTGCGAGATGTTAGAAATAGTAATTGTGAGGTTTGTTAAAGTGTATTCTTTTTTTTTGAAAGGAGAGGAAATGCTAAAGTTGCTAGCTTGTTAGCTTCCTGTATTCAAAGAGAAATCACCATTAGCATGAGACTTGAGCCTTGTAAATATTAGGCTTCTGATAAAATATTTTCACTATTATCTAATACAATAACATAATAGATAACCAGTAGTAAAAAAAAAAATATATATATATGTCTTAAAATCAACTAGCTGACTTTAGGTTAGCGAATAATGTTATGCTATATCAGCTTCCTGTAGCATTAGCTCGCTAGCTAATTACTGTCGGCCAAACACCCCTGCTGATGAGATGTTATTTTCATAAATTATGAACAGTATCAGCAAACACAGTGACATAATAGCTAACCAGCCATAATAATGTGTTTTTATTTGTCCAAAAGGCCAACTAGCTGACGTTACATTAGGCTAATAACGTTATAACTCCAGCTAGCTAGCTTGAACTTTTGCTACTGTTCGTTAAACATCCCTGCTGATTTTTTTTATTATTGTTTTTATGTCATGAATTTAAATAACAATAATAATAAAGTAAAGATATAACCTTTGCACTTTAGGTTCTTCAACTCAAAATTATTGGCAATAATCGAGTCGTTACAGAAATAAACAAATATTATTTCTGATGTGTTATTTAATATTTATGTTGAAATTAAAGTCAGAACAGCATCTGGATTTGAGATTATAGTTAATCTTATGCGTAGATATCAAGTTTGTATTTATGTTGATATTGTAGAAACGTTTTTTTCAGTGAGTCTACCGCTCAGTCCTAAATTAATTTGCTCTCAGTCAGTTTGTATTTTAGTCCTGGTTTACAAGAACAATGCATCGCAGTACAGTGCAGTTTAATCGTTTTGACCTACTTTTGAGAATTTCCTAATCTCTATATTTAATTCCCAGTTACGTTACGCCACTTTTCATAAGAGAAACAATCAACGGCACTCAAAGGCCTTATTATTTCAGTGCTAAAAACGGTGGCCGCAGCCGGCGGCTCTTATCCCGCAAATCATGTGGTACAATACAGACAGTGTGTTTGTCTGCGTATCTGCCCGCCTTTCTGGAAAACTTGTTGTTGTTAGTGGGTCTGTTAGACCTTGACCCTGCCTCTCTAAATCCCCGTCGGACTCCATCTGATCCTCTGCCAGGCTCCCATCAAGATGAAGACCCTCCAGAGGCCCCTGGTCCGAATCCACACAGGCCAACATACATACATGTGGTCAGAGAAGGATCTGTTGAGTGCTGAGGGTCATACGAAGACAAAGTTCTGTGATTCATGCCGTTCTTGTCGTTCTTGCTTCCGTTTCCCCCCCGCGGCCCCTCATCCTCCTCTCCATCTATTACCCCAACACATAGCACATACAGACCCCTGTCACACTGTAGCTCTGTGACGCTCCTCTGACACGACCTCCGACCCTGCAGTCCCCAACCAGCGTCCTGTTCCTGTTTCTGCAGCAGACCAGAGGACAGGGCCGGCTTTGATGGATGACGGGACAGCTGGGCAGATGGACGGACGGAGGACGGGAGCATAGACACATGAAAGACGCTGCTTGTTGGGAAACCCCTGCTGGAAATTATGTAGATGAAGTCGGAACAATAGATGGATTTGATTTGTGGAGGAGGAAGTGAGCGGGGTGAGACCGCCTGGTCGAGTAAGAGGACTGGGAAGGTTCTACAGCTCGTGTCTTTAATCTTTGAAAAAAAAAAACCTGCGTCTTATTCAGACCCAAACCTTTGATTCGACTGAATGCACTGAACATTTCTGTTTTTCTGTGTCGAGGTCGCCTCAAACTGACGGTGCTGTCTGAAGATAGACTGCAGATGAAATGGAAGGAGGCCGACGGACCGGTTCAGGGCTACAAGGTCCGAGTGAGGCCCATCTCAGGTGAGACTGACCTGCTGAAGGCGTGTGACATTCACACATAAATGAACGAACCCTCTGAGCTGCAGGCCGTTCTTCCTCCTGCTGCTCCTTTTGATTTTTTTACTGCAATATGAAGTCCTGCATCGTTATGAACACAGAACAACCACCAAGAAGGAGAGAGAGCTCAGACATGTCTTCTGTGCAGTATGACACTCTTACGATGCCACGTACAACATTTACCTCGATCAGTGGAGGCTCTACATCAGGGGTCTTCAATCCTGGTCCTCCAGGGCCACAGTCCTGCATGTTTTAGATGTTTCTTTCTTCCAACACACCTGATTCACATGATCAGGATCATTACCAGGCTTCTGCAGAGCTTGATGATGAGCTGATCATTTGAATAAGATGCGCTGGAAGAGGGAAACATCTAAAACATGCAGGACTGTGGCCCTCGAGGACCAGGATTGGACACCCCTGATCTAAAACATGCAGGACTGTGGCCCTCGAGGACCAGGATTGGACACCCCTGCTCTGCACACCAGAGATGTTTTCATTTGTTTCCGCGGTTTTCTTCAGTCTGCTCTGTGTAACCACAGCCTGAAAGTTTGCTGAGTTCTGCTGTCGGCTCTCTGGTTGTGCTGATGAATGCTGAATTTTTTGATTTTTGCAGAATCTGATTCGTATAAATGTGCTTTTTGGGGGGAAATTTTTAAACGAGACACATAAAATGAAGTGATTTTGATTCAATGTTACAATTTTACGCTGAGATTTGGTTGATTTCTCCAACTCCTCATGGATGAGCAGCTCCAGAGCCTTTGGAAAGTTCAGGAATCTTTCAGTTTCTTCAGTCTCTGGTTCTGATACACGGGGTGATTTAAGAAGATTTCCATCCTGACGGCGGGTTTCGAGGCTCAGAGGGTTAACCTGACAGCACATTTGCTCTGAAAGCCGTGGCGCGCTCAGCTCATCGGAGCTCATGCACGATGCGAGATCAGAAATAAATGATTTGTTGAAGGATTTACAAACTCCATTCCTGCACTCAAATGTGAAACAGGTCTCGTGCTGCTGCGTTCACACAGTGTCGACAGAACGAGAGCAGAGAAAACACGACTGGTTCCAACTCGGCGATACAGCGGCTAACCTTTGTGCTTCTAGTCCCAGCAGATAAACAACCTGAATGATCTGCTTTGGTTGTGTTGCAGGTTCTTTGGGGTTAAAACAAATACAAAAGTGTTGGACTGATTTTATTTATCGTCATTTTAAACTGATTTTTTCACACAGCAGTCACAGTGGATGTAAACTTCACTGTCTCCTGTGACTTACAGGTCAGAGGCTAACGTCACACCTTCCTACTCAGCTGTCTGTAATTCTGGTTTATTTGCAAGCAGATAACGACTTTTTTAAAACTCTGTGCTTAACGGTTCTGTACAGGTCCGCACTCGCCAGGATTTTTACAGCTCTTTAGGAACGATTGTGGCAGCAGCTACTTTATCTCCTGTTGCAAATAAAATGTAGAAGTGCAGTGTGCATGTGTGTCACCGGCCACGATAATGCTAAAGTCATCGATCCTTCCTCCTGGCAGCGCAGTGGCAAAACCTTCCTACATCCCTCCTGTAACGACTCTGAACAATCAAAAGTTTATGATTATACTTAAAACGATGTCAAAGACCTTCATTAGGTTTCCGGGTGACCCGTGCAAAATACACCGTGCAGGGCAGGATAATGCCGTAATAACAGCCTCGGCCGTGATGGCAAACGACGGCTCCCTCCTGCCTGCGAGTGATTATCGTGGTGGGAGTTTCCTCTAATAATCATCTGAAAGTCAAAGGTGTTTTCTTTTGCCACCCTTGAGATGAAATCGCTCATCAGAGGCTTAAAGTTTCAGACTGGAATCAGAAATATAATAATTGTGACGTTTCCTGCGAGGCTCTTCAGCCACATCACCACCGTGCATCAGACACACTAATCTGTGTAAACACTGTGATGAATGTCCTCATAATATGCCCCTTTCTAGAACTTTGGAAAATGAAAGCGAGCCAACCAAGCAAGTTAAAGCTGTGGCTGTTATCTTCTATCATTCAAATACAAATGCAGCGACCGTTATGAGGGACACCAGTTAATTCAGGGTTTATCGGGTTCCAGTTGCGTCTCAGAACCTCTTCGTTAATCCGAAACACTTCTATGCTGTTAATGTTTTGACTCCTGCTCAAACATTTTCCAGCTTATGGGAACAGGATAAGACGGCTCTGGTGCTGGAGGAGATCCTGGGGGAAACTCTACATTCCAGCGTGAAGCAGTTTGCTCTTATTTCTAAAAATGCATGACTCAAAGAATTTTATATGTGCCCAGATGTGCCGAATCGAACATCTGGGAGTGTTTGGTTTTTGAATCATGGATTCCGTTATGAGCGTGAGCAGCTCTCCTGGGTCGTCTTAGGAGATAGCAAAAAAAAAAAACAAGGGGGGAAGGCTTGATGATTTATTTTCATTCAAAATATGTGATGAATGTTTGTGCTCTGGATGAATCTGGACTGAAGCTCTGTACAGTTCAAAGTTTACGTCTGCTTGGAAAGACCATGTAAATCCTGACAGTCCTGAGCTTCTAATGACTCCTTAATTTTCTACGATGGAATCACAGAAAGCCATCGTGCAATTTAGTTCTTTCATAGATTTATTGTAGGTTTTCTGGAAAAACAACATGTTTGAACATCCCTTAGTCATTTTCACTTCACTGTTGGTAGCTGTGTAGAAGCTTCCGGTTGCATCTTTGACCCTCCTCTTGACAGAATTGGTGCAGTTCAATTAGATTGGTTGTCTTTCTTACACAGACTTCTTCACAGGTTCTGGATGGTTTCAGTCAGGACTTTGGGGAGACCAGTCTAGAACCTTCATTCCAGCCTGATGGAACCATTTCTTCACCACTTTGATGTGTGTTTGGGCTCATTGTCTGGTTAGAACATCCAACTGCATCCAAGATCCAACTGATGGTTTTAGGTTGAACAATGTGGAGGTGATCCTCCTTCTTCATTGTTCCATTGACTTTGTGTGAAGCTCCAGGTCCACTGGCAGCAGAACAGAACCAGAGCATGATGCTGCCACCTCCATGCCTGATGCTAGGTTTGGTGTTTTGGGGGTTAAAGGCCCCAAGAACTGTCCTAGAAGATGTCAGTGCTAAATAGCTGAATTTTTTATTTCATCTGACCAAAGCAGACTTTGTCATCTTACCAGAAGATCTCTAATAAATCTATAAATGAACCAAAATGTTTGTTTTTAGTGACAAAGACGCGTGTTTCAGTGATTCCATCCTAGAAAATGAGGAGTAATAGGAGTCATCGGAAACTCAAGACTGCCATCATATATGTTTATGATATACGTGGTCTTGTCAAGTGTACGTAAACTTATGGTCTCGACTGTCTGTTATTTTGTTAAGTTCGGTTAAAACAACAGGCCATTCTTCTGTATTTTTTATCCAAAGCAGATAAGTTGCACAAGTCAAAGAAGAAGAACGTCAAATGGGTTGGCCACGTTTCAGATGCGATCCGATCTTACACTTTATGTAGCATTTATCTGTTGCGCAAGCCTTGTTTTCCCTCCTCTGGCGTGAAGCTGCATATAAATGTGGTGTGCAAGTATCTTTCATCTCACTGTCATCCCTCTCCTCCTCACCAGCTCCTTCCTTCTTCATTGTTGTCTCTCTGTCACCTCTTATCTCTCATTCCAGACTGTGCAGCTAAGCCCAGGCAGGTCTGAAAGAGGCAGAGGGGGGCTTAGAAGAAGAATTCGGTCCACCACAAGACTTGTCTAAAGGTGTAGGGACTGGGAGAGGGGAGGTGGGGGGGCGGCAGTAAGAGGATGAAACATTGGTGTTGACAAGATTAAAGAGGGAAGGAAGTACAATTCTGGAACATGCATTAAAACGGATTTCACAAGGTTGCGACGCACATCTGCTGTTGGAGGAACAGAGGAGGAGAGGCGGTGTATCATTTGGATGGAGAGGATCAAGATGTTTAAGACCAGATGTAGAAGAAAGAGGGGTCGCACGGCAGTTTGGTGAAACTGATGAGCGCTGTTTCAGGGGAAATTGTATGTCGGGTTTATTTTGCTGAAAAATACGGGAGTGGCGAGCATCGTGTAGCGGGCTGTTCATCGCATCCTCGTTGCTTATGGAGTGACTTCTGCAAGTTAAACTCTTGGGAAAAACCCACATTTGCAAAAGCAGATGTGACTTGGACATCCAAGGCCAGTACAAGCCCATCCAGGGAAATAATGACAATGAATAAAACGCAGAAAAGTTTTGCACGATCAAGTGAAGAGCACGAGATACATGTCTGAATGATGAAATATTTAGTCTTAACTGTGGATTATTATATTAACTTTGCAGAGTCAGTAAGTAGAAATAATCTCACAAAGATGGTCTAGTATCTTATACTTTGACTCATACATTTCTAATAATTTATTTCTAAAAATAATCATTCATTTCCAGAAACAGGCCTCCAAGTTGTTCACGGTTTCTATTACATGTGTCTTTATAATATAGATTATGAAAAGCCATGAAGCAAGAAGACGGCTAAAGCAGCACCGTGCAGTGTTTATTTAGGAAAAGCCAGATATTAATTCAGTTGTCATACTTAGACACCTTAAAAATGAAAGCATCCTGTGATACATGAATATGAATATGTGCTTCGTTCTCCTCGTCCTGGTATTGTTTGGGGCAAAAATGATCTCAGGTGATCTTAGCGTCCCTTTAAACTCCAAAGCAGTCATTTCTCACCCCAAATGCTTGTGTTTTCCAGAGGTGCCACAGCCGGAGCTGATGCTGACCACCACCAGGGGCCGGGCAACGGTGGCAGGACTGGACTCCAGTCAGGAATACTCCCTCCAAGTCCTTGTGCTCAATGGGACGACAGAGAAACTCCTCGCAAAGAGACGATTCACCAGTAAGCAACACAGCAAGATGGATTTTGGTATCTGGTCTGTTCGTCTGTTATAGTCAGAGCTTGGCAGACTTGCAGGAGAAACGTCAGGTATTAATAAAAAGCAATAGATGTAGGGTGTGGCTAGTGAGATGGGAGGTTTTACATACAGAGGTTTACGTACACTTGTGAAGACCAGGTATATGATGGCAGTCTTGAGTTTCCAATGAGTCCTATAACTCTTAATTTTCTATGATGGAATCATTGAAACACATGCGGCACAAAAAACAATTGTACTTTGGTTGTTTCAGGGATTTATTATTGGTCTTTTGGAAATATGACTGCTGTGGCCAGATGAAACAAAAGTTGAGCAATTTGACCACAATGACCAGAAATATGTTTGGAGGAGAGAAGATGAGGCTTTTAACCCAAAGCACACCAAACCTACCATCAAGCATGGAGGTGGCAGCATCATGCTCTGAAACTGGAGCTTTACACAAAGGAAATGAGTATCAAAGGGGAAAGTGAGAAAAAACCTTATTTCCTCCACATTCTTCAGGAAAACCTAAAATTATCAGCCAGACAGTTGGCTCTTGGACACAGTTGGGTATTTCAACCAGACAATGAGCCCTACCACACATTTAAAGTGGTTAAGAACTATTAAATCAGGCTGGAATGAAGGTTCTGGACTGGTCTACCCAAAGTCCTGACTGAACCCATCCAGACCCTGTGGACTGATGAAGAAAGTCTGCGTGAGAAAGACAACAAATGTAGTTGAACTGCACCAATTCTGTCAAGAGGAGGGTCAAAGTTACAACCAGAAGCTTCTACACGGCTACCAACAGCCATGCTGAGGTGAAAATGGCCAAAAGACATTTAACCAAACAGTAGCACCACTGTAGGTATTGTTTTGACCCAGAAGATTTTTCCATATTTCCAGAAAACCTTTAATGAGTCTGTAAAAGAACAAATGTAGGATTATTCTTTGGGACAAGAACGCTTGTTGAGTTGAGTTGTAGGAGTCATTGGAAACTCAAGACTGTCATGGTATACATGGTCTTCACAAGTGTATGCAAACTTTTGTTCACAAACATACATGTTTATGTGTGAGTGAAACTGACCAGCAGCATTTTTATTCTTTCATCTTATCAGCAATTGTAACATTTTTATTTCAGACTTCTTTAGCTTGAACACAGCACCTTGTAATATGCAACACTGACAAGACATTCAAAGAAACCCTACCGGCTCAGTTGTGAGACAACGTTGGCCAGAAAGCAGTCATATTGTAGGAAGTGGTGCATTTTTGACATTCTTACGCCGTGATGGCAGTGGCTCCTCCGATCCCCCCTCCATCACACCGAGCAGATGCACACACTCTCAGTGGGTGGGAATAAACACTAGCACAGCCAGATTACAGGCTAACAGCGGGGTGTGTTTGAACTCACTGTGTATACTTACGCCAGTTAAGTGTGTTCCTGGGCTGTAAATCTGTCCTGTAACACTTGTTCGTCTGTGGCCCACAAAGACGACCTTACCGGCAAAATTACACAGTGAATAATGGCCTTCAGCAGCTTGCAGGGAGGAGAACAGTTGTTTTAGCTTTACAGGTAAAGAGGAACACAGTGGACCACCTTTTTTGTTTTTGAGGATGAGACACATTTCAGTCCCTCTGGTGTATGAGTCCTTATCACCACTGACATTTTATTGTATAATATGTTAATGTAGCTGGCGGCTGCCTGCAAATCATGCAAGTGATAGTAGGTTACTGTGTCGAGTCGAGCGTGCCCGGGCAGGCCAGAAAAAAAAAAAACTTGGAAAATTCGTAACGCCGGCTGTCAGGCTGGAATGATGGCAGTCTGGGAATTCCTCCGTGATGTGCCCTCGTCTTTCCCATATGCTCTAAACCGCCCTCGGGGCGCTGCACTTATTTCGAGCTGTAGTAGTGATAGTAGGTTACTATGTCGAGGCTGATGTATTTTTGCTTCCTCAAAAATTTCACCCTCAATTTGCCGTTGTTGACCTTGTCTCATAGCTCCAGGCGAGGATTTGCTAATAAGACCCGGTGAAGAAGTTGAGTCAGAGAAAGAACAACATACCGAACATCAGACGTTCCCTGTCTTCACCTCAAGCATGTTCAGATTTATCTCTTGAACCTACAGAGCGAATCCAGTCTAGGAATAGACATGTTGGTTCCTCAGTGTTTAAACTGTGACTTTAAACAAAAAAGAGGAAGTTTAATCTTGCTTAGTCATCTTTGCCCAGAAGTTTAGAAGTATTTCTACAACAGGAGGTTTTAGATGTGACGGCCTTTTATCGATGCAACACCTCAGCAGCTTCCTGACTACCCAGCATGCAGTTCCCAGAACAGTGGCTAGCATTACCTATTGGTTCTAATAATGTTTGCGAGAAAACATTTAAATTGGTTGTTCAAACGTTTTTAGAATATTAAACATTTCCCTAACCTTGTTCCTATGAGGTTAAAAGTGAACTAAGACAGAACATTTTAACGTTCACAGGATGTTTGGAGGATGTTGTCAGATTATGTTCTACGATAACACACAAGAACGTTCTCAAACCAACATTCAGAGGACAATTTTTTTCTTAATAAAAAAAACATTCCTGTAATTTGATATTTTAACAAAGGTGGAACATTTTGCCTGCAACGTTCTGAAGATGTTGCTGGTGAGAACGTTCTTGTATAAAATGTTCCCACAATGCAACATGATAGCAAAAGAAGGATATTCTTAATGCAACACTTGGAAAATGTTTTAGGAACATTTTTTAAGCGTCTTTAGAGAATTTTATCATACCTTTAAAGAAGAAAACCTTACAACAGTCCTTTAGAACTTTCTCAGACCGAATCCAAAGGCCACTGACAAAATGTTTCTACAACGTTTTAATCATGCTGTGTGGTGTTTAAATTTAGCTAGAACTTTAAAAATGAACGTCATATCTAGATATAGACTGTTCTTTTTTTAATTAGCTGTTGGTTCTAGGGATGTCAGTGTTGGTCTGCTGATGGGTAAAGCATTAGTAAATCTGGAAAATGTAAAAATAAAAAATCCACTTTCTATCCTAAGTGCTGTCCCAATGCAAGGACACAAGTTGTAGCCACGAGTGTTTGGCTACGGTTAGCAGAAGGCTATCCAGCAAACAGCAACCTTAAGGGAATGTTCCCTGGATGTTAGCTTGTTGTAAACTCATCCCAGCAAACAGGAACCTTTGTGTAGTAACATGCAACGAAGCCATTCATTTCCAGTCTGCACAGGAAATCTACCAACACAACACAACCAACCACGACAACACGTTTAGATGTTTGGATCAGCCACAGTGCACATCTTTAATATGAATGAACATGAGATCACTGCACAGCTCTTCCTCTCTCGCAGTGGAAAGTCTGCGGGAGGAGGAGGTGATCCGCAGCGGCAGTCGAGAGCAGAAGAAGAAGATGCTGCCGGGCGGTTCGGGATCAGGAGACCTGGACGATGTGACAGAAGCTCTGCTGGGGCTGCCGACCGTCTTGTACCCGGACCCCACGACCACCG
>NW_007578280.1:315880-317693 GCF_000690725.1 Stegastes partitus
TTTAATAATGTATAATTTGTCATAGAAAAACTGAAGTTTACACTTTGCACTGCAGTTTGTGATACATTCCTACTTCCAGTGCAGCCAGAACGTTACTACAAAACCATCAAAGTCAGACAGATCACCGACAACCCGAGCAACCACCTGTGACTTGCATAGCAACCACTAGGGGCACCGTAGCAACCACCTAGCAACCACCAAAAGGCCTAGACTAATGCAATTACAAACCTAATTTTCTTGAATTGTTTAAACATTTTTTACATTCATCATAAACTAAACCAGATGATTTTCACTTTTTTAAAAAAATCTGAAAGCTGATTTATCCACAAGAATTAACACAGCTAAATATATATTCTATTTACATTTTATATCCATACTTTTAATGATATAATAATCCACGTCAGAGGAGTAGCGGTGTGAATTTACACTTTGCACTGCAGTTTGCAATCCACTTCCTCTTCCAGGGCAGTTGAAAAGTTCTGACAAACCCATCAGTCAGACCACCTTCTTGTTCCTGAAATGCACAAAGTCAATACTTAGCAGCTGTGCAAATTGCTTACCATCCTAGAAACCACCTGTGACTTGCCTAGCAACCACTAGGGACACCATAGCAACCACATGGCTGCCACTCCAAAAGGTCTAAACTAATGCAATTACAAACCTAATAGCTGCACACCGTTTGACCCTCCTGCTCCTTTTATTTCATCCGTCAGTGGCTCCTTTATTCACAGTGATTTTAACCAAAAAGTCCTGTAATCACACTTTGTAGGGGAAATTATTTATCCTTTAAGAATCAATCTACACTATTTCCATTTAAATACTCTCAGAAAACGACAAAATACAATGGATTTATAGAGTGCCAAAGATTTTACAGCTGCTACGGTTTTGGTTTTACTTGAAGTATCAACAGTAGATGAACGTAAAAGGATCTTGTAGTTAACCGTTTAAAGTAGAACCGGTTTATCATTGCTAATAGTGTGTCCAAGATAACAAAATCTCGTTTAATGAGGTGTTTTTTTTTGTCCCAGGTCTGACCCAGTACAGCGGAGACCCTCGGACAGAGTGGCATCTCAACAACTTCACCACCAAAGAGCAGCTGTTGGAGGCAGTGAGGAACTTCAGATATAAAGGAGGAAACACATTCACTGGTGAGCCAACGTCACACTGCGCACCTTCAACGTACCGTATATCTGTCGGCGCGTAACCCGGCGTCCACATTCCCAGGCCAGGCGCTGCTCCATGTCATGGAGGAGAACATGAGGCCCGAGGCAGGCGCGAGGTTGGACACGCCGTTGTTCCTGGTCCTGCTGACTGACGGGAAGTCTCAGGATGACGCCATCGCTGCAGCGAACCGCCTGAAGAATGCAGGCGTGGAAATCATCGCAGTGGGTGAGGAGATGGTTCACGCTCCGTGGGTTCCAGTCAGATGCGTTTCAATTCCACTGTGGGACTGAAAGCAATCTGGACTTTCTGTTCGTTCAGCCTCATTAGAGTCAGATGTGGTTTTGTAAAGTGTGCCAAAACATAAGCACTGGAGCACACTTCTTGCTCTTCTCATGGATTCTTCTGACGTGGATTTCACCACATAACTCACGCTGCAGCTTTGAGAAAACCCAAACCAATTATATATAAAAACATGCAGCTCAATCGGGGATAGTGTGCTATGACTTTTAGTCGAGATCTGTTGTACTTTTTTACAAAATTCATAAAGAAATGTGTTAAAAATCCCAATTAAAACAAATAGGAAGTCATCCAGACAGCTGCCAAAACACAGCCATCTTTAAATCCCTGGAGCTTTGGCATATTTAACAGT
>NW_007578280.1:318007-320754 GCF_000690725.1 Stegastes partitus
ACACATCAAAGTGGTGAAGAAATGGTTCCATCAGGCTGGAATGAAGGTTCTAGACTGGTCTCCCCAAAGTCCTGATTGGAACCATCCAGAACCTGTGGACTGATGAAGAAACAAGTCTGAGTCAGAAAGACGACAAGTTTAGTTGAACTGCAGCGATTCTGTCCAGAGGAGTCAGAGATGAACCAGAAGCTTCTGGACAACAAACAAAACGCCAAACTGAGGTGAAAATGACCAAATGACATTTAACCAAATTAACATTTCTGTATATGTATTTTTTGACCCAGCAGATTTTGTCATATTTCTAGAAGACATTTAATAAATCCATGAAAGAAACAAAATGCATGGTTGCTTTTTGTGACAAAGACGCATGAGTTTCAGTGATTTGTTCATAGAAAATTAAGAGTCATAGGAGTCATTCTAAAAACTCAAGACTGCCATGATGTACGTGATCTTTACAAGCGTATGTAAACTTTTGTTCACGGCTGTATCTTGAGCTTAAAGGTCATCTGACCGCCGTCGTGTTCATCTCTTCTGTTGAAACATGAAGCTGGAGAATTGTGATGACAGTGTTTCCACAAGGGTAGGACAGGTAACGGCTAATGACAGGCCATCCTGTTGGGCTGCAGGGCACATGTGTCCTCTCTGCCTCATAATCCAGGAGAACAGACATTCACATGCGTGGAAGCTCACTCATGTTCATGTATGAACCATGTCTACACATGTACACAAAGTATTTACAGGCCTGCATGTGGCACCACCTTTTTCCTGCCTAAATGCAGGCAGCCATCTGTTTCCAGCTACTCACTAATATACGAAGGAAATGAAAAACAATCAAAAGGGCAGTTCCTATCTGTCCTTGTGTTCAGGTATGTCTCCAAGAAAACCATTTGAGTGTGACAGTGACGCAGCAGCAGAGATCGTGCTGCTGGTGGACGGGTCCTGGAGCATCGGACGCACCAACTTCAGACGGGTCCGGGACTTCTTGGAGGGCCTGGTGACGCCTTTTCACATCGGGCCAAACCACATTCAGATCGGTGAGTGTGGAAGGAGAGTGAGGTGGTGACGCTGTGGGTTGTATCCATGTAGACAGGATCCCACAGTGGATTTCCTTTGTCCTCGGTCCCTTTAACGTCCTTATTTGTGGTGCACACTGTTAAAGATGTGGTGACTTTCATGCACACTTTTATTTTTGTGGTCCCATTTCCAGGCTGGTCTTTCAACTACACAAACCAAAGTAAAAAGTTGTACTCTACTATGATACTTTATAGTTTCTAACAAGATTTTATCACCGTCTTTTTTTTTTTTTTTGGCACGTCATTTGTGAGGAGGCTGCCAGGAAACAAGAGTTTATTTGGCATATGCTGTATATTTGGCTGCTCTGCATGTTCAGCTTGTTGTTCTGATGCAGCGTGATGATGCATTTAATTTTAGTACATTAGGGTTTTTTTTTGCATTTTGTACATTAATCATAACCGAAACCAGATGTTTTTCCACTTTTCTGTGATCTGAAAATGGTTTATCAGCATGAATTAAAACGTGTTTTCAACCAGCAATATATATATATATATTTAATAATGTATAATTTGTCATAGAAAAACTGAAGTTTACACTTTGCACTGCAGTTTGTGATACATTCCTACTTCCAGTGCAGCCAGAACGTTANTAACGTTGGAACATTAGATTTTCTTTCAAACCTTATTTAAATCTGTAGGTAATGTTGTGAGAACGTTCCCTGCTTGCTGCCAATTCACACCCAACCTCATCAATGTTAGGGTCCTAAACACCTAAATATGACAGAAAATATGAAAGCAGAGATTCAGGGAAATGTGGACGATTTTAAACCTTTAATCAGATCATTTTAAAGAATCCAGCAGCAGCAGTGGTTCTTGTTGCAGTGTGTACGAAGTGGAACTTTGCCGTCTTGCTCGAGCTAAACTGGCTGATCCTATCAACCCTGCATGAGCAGATACAGATCTATGGTGTCAGTTTTGAAACCCAGCAACGCTCTGTGTTCACCGGCGTTCTGTAGCCTCCAGCCATGAAGTGAAAAACCTGCAACACAAGTCTCCGGGGCACATTTTCATCTCTGTGCTCTGATCTTCAGCGGCCCTCTGTCATTATAACGCTATCTGACAGAGAGGCGGTAAAGGACAGAAACGTTGCCAACACACACATACAAACAGGCAAATACACCATCCGACACTTTGACGTGATGATGGATGGTGGGCAAGGCAGGTGGGGGCAAGCTGTATCTGTCGGAAAATGTTTACTTGTTAACGAGGAAATAAGGTTTTTTTCTCACTTTGCCCTTTGATACTCGGAAGATCAGATCAATCTCATGTCAACAGAAGTTTCCTGTCATGTGGCGCCTCAACCGGTCCCCTGAACAAATCTTTGCTTATCTTCTGGTTATCCCACCCATTCGCTTGTCATTTCCCTGTTTTCCCTCCAGAGCCTCCAGCTCCAGAAACCCCCGCTCAAGTCCCCGATGAGGCCCCGGAGAAAACCAGCAAAGAGAAGAGAAAGAGGAAGAAGGAAAAAGAGAGAGATCGTTCCAAAGCGGAGAACAAGGAGGAACAGGGGACGACTCAGGGGAAGGTGGCTGAGGACAAACCCCGGAAGACGCCCTTCACTACGCAGCCGGTCACAGGTAGCAGCTGTACTGCAGTACTACAAAAACATGACAGAAGATCTGAGAGACATTCGTTACTTTAATGAACCAAAACACAACAGTGGAAGCAAGTTAT
>NW_007578280.1:324696-326128 GCF_000690725.1 Stegastes partitus
CAAATAATGTTCCTGTGAGGTTAAAAGTGAACTAAGACAGAACCTTTTAACATTCAGAGGATGTTGTCAGATTATGTTCCATGATAATGAAAGAAGAACGTTCTCAAACCAGCATTCAAAAAATGTTCATGAGATGTTATTGAGGCCTCAGAAGACAGAATGTGTTTTTAATAAATGTTCCTATAGTTTGATTTTGCCTGCAATATACTGAGAATGTTGTCGGGATGTTGTTGGGGGGAACACATCATAGAACGTTCTACATTAAACATTTTTACAATGTTACATGATAGCAAACAAAGAATGTGTTAAGGTTTTGTAGGATAGGGATCCAAAAAGGCAACAGAGGGTTTGGTGGTTTGGAAAGAGGGTTTTATTCAGGCAGCTAGGAACAGGGGACACCGGGAAGCACATGAGGGAAGCCGAGTGAGGGAGGGAGGTCCAGGACAGGTTCCAAGAGGGACAGGGTTCCTGAATGGCTGAGACTGGAGCTCTGCTGCCGAAGCTGGGCCGGGGAACACGTCGGTCCATCGGGGAGGTTTTGGTAGCAAACGCAGACAAAGGTAAAGGTCAGACAAGCGAGTTTCTCAAAGCACAAGTCTCCTAAGCAATCATGCAGGCCTGTTACCAGTCGAGGGAGAATCATCCACTGGCGCTGGAGCACAGGTGGAGGCAGGCTTTATCCAGCACTGATTAGTGATGAACCTCAGGTGTGGGAGAGAGTGAGTGAAACCTCTCCCGTCCAAAAACCCCGCCCAGCCTGAAAAAACACTAGCAGCCACCAAAAACACAGGAACAGACACTAAGTAATGTTTAACGATAGTAGTGCAAAAACCCGGATCACCGCAGGATGTTCTCAATGCAACAGTCAGAAAATGTTTTAAGAAGAGTTTCTTCAAAAAAACCTTTTAACTTCCCACTGGAAACTTCACTAGAACTTTGCAGAACGTTCTCTGATTGCTTTTCGAACAAAATAATTCTAGCTGGAAGTTTTCTTTTATTTCCAGAATGTTCTTAAAGGCAGAACAAAGTTCTGTAAAGATGCTCTAAAAATGTTTTCAAAATGTTTGTCCTTTCTTTATCATGTAACATTGTTGGAACGTTTTATCGAAGAACGTAGTCCGCAGAAACATCCTCAGAACATTGCAGGCAAAATGTTCTACCTTTGTTTATTTAATAATTTACAGGAACGTTTTATAAAAACACATTCTGTCGTCTGAGGCCTGGATAACATCTTGAATTAACATTTTTTTGAACTGAGAACGTTCTTCTTTTGTTGTCATGAACATAATCTGACATTCTCCAAACATCCTCTGAATGTTAAAACGTTCCGTCTTAGTTCGCTTTTAACCTCAATGAAACATTATTTGTAAAATGAAGTACCTTGTAACGTTGGAACATTAGATTTTCTTTCAAACCTTATTTAAATCTGTAG
>NW_007578280.1:331140-343715 GCF_000690725.1 Stegastes partitus
GTGCCGGACGAGTTAAATCATTTTGTTATTCAGGTGTGAAGAACGCAGACGAAGCCGAGCTGAGGCAGGTGGCGTCGGACCCGGTGGATCTGAACGTCTACAATGTTAATGATTTCCCTCTGCTCAGCAAACTGGTGGCCCGACTGGTCCACATCTTGTGCGGGAGGATCGAGGACCGTGGCATCACGAAACGTAACCCATCTGTGTTTTATAGCGATCTGTCTGCAAGTTTTATTTCCTTCTGCGGCGTCGGGTTTTCACATTATGACCGTCCGGCTGAGGTCTAACGTGCTGCGCTGCTTCGCCTCCAGGGATGGAGCCTGGACCCACAGCGGACCCTGCGGTCTCCTACCCCAGCCCCACTGACCTCCGGTTCTCCGAACTCGGTTCCAGATCGGTGAAGCTCCACTGGATCAATCCTGCTAAAGCGGTGCAGCAGTACAGAGTGGTTTACCACAGCGCCGAGGGTCAGAGTCCACAGGAGGTCAGACACACGCCTGCAAATAGACAGTTTTAGCTTTTATGCTGAAGGTATTTTATGTTCATGTAGATTATTACCACACTGGGTTTGAGGCGTAAACGAAATAAGGAGTTTGCTGTACAGATTCTAGAAATGTTCTTTATTGCAACATCAACATTCTTTTGTTGCAGTCAAACGGAAGAAGCGAAACATGTGGAACGTCTTTACCAACTTGCAAAACAAATGTCGTAATTTTTGTGCTACGATTTAAAAAATATGTTGGATGGGACTATATCATAAATGTACAGCGCTTAACAAATGTATCAGACCACCACCCAGTGTCAGGTTTATCCCACAGCTGCCCTAAATTAACAGCTTTGGTAATTACCTAAATCATTTCTTATGTTTCTGTGATGGTTCATACACCAGTATGTAGAAGCTCTTTAACCAAAATTATCTTTTAAATGCTAAAATATAATTATTAGTGTTATCCAGGAATTTTCAAATTTGCTGTTTTACCAAAAAGAAACAGAAAAACTAGTAAAGCACATTATTGTTTCTTGATTGAGATGTCAAATTATAGTTATTTACTCGCATCCCTGAACAGAAAAAAGAGTTTTAGTGGTTGAATGTGATGCTTGATTCATTTCTCAGAGAAGCCCAGAGGCTCAGATTTGGACATAAAAAGGTGAATTCAGCTTGAAATTCCTCATTCCTGTTCAAAATGGTGAAACGTGGAGAGCTGAGTGCGAATTTAAGCATTAGACCACCCTCGTTTTCTTCAATTTCTTGTTCATTATAATGCCTGGTACCACTAAAGCTACATTTGTTTGGACAAATATAATGATAACAACAAAAATAGCTCATAAGAGTTTAATTTCAGAGCTGATATCTTGACATTTGACATAGTTTTCTTGATTATAACCAAAATCACTGAAGTTCTTACATCAATAGATATGACACTGTGCTGCCAAAAACAGTGCTTTTAGGAATTCAGTGTTTTCTTTTCTGTCTGTTTTAGTCACATGATGCACACATGAGTTAGTACTTGTTGCATAACCATTGTCTTTAATGACTTGCAGCCACACAGTGTTGTCATATAAAAAATATGTTGGAATTGGTAGAATTGAATATGGTCGAATTTCAAAGTGTGTGCGATGGAGTTTTGTGTCTCTCTCGCTGTAACTGATGCTTGGTTTCCAGGTTGTGTTGCCCGGCTCCGAGTCCACTGTGCTGCTGGACGGTCTCTCCTCTCAGACTCTGTACCACGTCTCCATCTTCCCCGTGTACGAACACAACGTCGGCCTCGCGCTCAGAGGAACCGTCACCACACGTGAGACTCACTTCACTGCTGAATGTTCTATTTATCATACAGTTAGCTACACCTGATTATCCTTTTAGAGAGTTGTAGGCGGTTGGAGCCTCTTCACTGTTACATTCAAGTTGCACATTGTTGGTTTCGGACTTTCCATTGGATTTGGTGATAATAACAAACATGTAGACACGCACGTCTTGTCATAGATTATCCCCAACATTTGGTTTTGTGCTGCGACTCGTCACACCTGCTCAATCAGTTATGAAAGTTAAGCAAAAATACCTCTCTTCCCATTTTTGTGACCAACTATTTCATATTTTAAAAGTATTCTATTCAGTGAAAATTTCCAGTTTTTATCTTTAACAGTTCCTGAGATGTCGCCTCAAATTTCAATGTGCGAAAACTTTCTTAGCACAGTTTTGTCTCAGAATTTATTTATGATGTTGAGCTGAAATTTCACTGATATCTTTATAAATATTTCTACTTTAAGCTATAAAAAAATTCAGGCAAATCAGAGGTGGTATTGTTTTAAAAATGTGATGATTTGAGATGAATTTTTGCCCCTCAGTGAAATCAGCAGGACAGTTGGAATCAGCAGGTTTGTTCTCTTGTCGGTTTTTCAGAATCAGAAGCTTTTTATTGCCAAGTGGGTTTGCACACAGAAGGAATTGGTGAATGAGGCTGATACACACAATAACAAGACAAGAATAAATATAGAAATCAAAAGTATAAAAGTACTACGTAAGTAAGAAGTACTATGAGAAGAGAAATACAACACTGCACATATTGAAGAATTGCACATAATGCACAGAGGAGTGCAACAGGAGTCTTTAGTGACTGCTGATGAGGGATCTGACCTGAGGGAAGAAGCTGCTCCGGTGCCGGGATGTTCTGGTGCTTCGAGACCTGAAGCGCTGACCAGTAGGGCAGCAGGTCAGAGAGGTGATGACCTGGGTGGGAGGGGGTCCATGAGGATTTCTCCTGCCCTTTTTCTCACTCTGGAGGAGTACAGGTCCTGGAGGGAGTCCTGAAGTTTACAGGCGACCATATTTATCTACCACAAACCACTTCTCACGTTTGCTGCTTCCTCTCCTCACCCTTTCTCCTCCCTCCGCCTCCCCCTCTCTCAGTGCCTCTGGCCATGCCGGCCAACCTGCAGGTGACTCCTTCCTCCTACAGCTCGCTGCAGGTGAGCTGGGGTGCAGCTCCAGGAGCAACACAGTACATGATCCTGTACTCGGCGCTCAGCCACGGAGAACCTGACGACGCCAAGGAGGTGAGAGCCGCATCTGTCTGTGTGTGTGACGCTTCACACATCTGATTTAAAAGCATATAAATACAAGCTAGTAAATAGAAGAGTAACCAGGTGGAGGCATCAGGAGGCAAGAGTAGTAATAATAGATGAACCCAGAATGTGCAGATGTTTGTATTTTGCTCACTGACGTTAGCATTGCAGTCACAGAGGACTTGGAAACGTGCTGATACGCTTTGTGATGAAACTGCACACAACCTTTTTAAAATGATAGAAGTAGACACATATATGGGCTAAACGTGAGGAAAAAAGTTTATTTTCTTTTAAAACATATATTTTTTGATAATAAATATAATCTGTACACGAGAAATATGCTGAAGTAAACAAATTCAAGGAGTGATTTTATTCCAGTTCATTCTTATTTTACTGTTTTTACAAGAACATCACACGTACGTCTCGTCTTTTTCTTTGTTAAGGTAACAGCCTCATTACAAAACGTATTATTTTGTTCCTGTGCTCATCTGTACACTCTGTTGTTAATCTAACAAATAAATCAAGACATTATAAATACATGAGCTACACTGCGCCAAAAATAATGTCTTATTTTATGTGAGTATTTCATAGAATTACAGATTTTGCGTCACGCGTTCAGTCCTGACGTCATATCTGAACAGTATATTTGTTACTAGAATGAAAATGAAACGTAGCTGTAAGTTATCGTACGTAACTCCTCATCATCGTCATTTTATCATTTTAAAACAACCACATTCTCAAGGCAGGATAAGGTAACGTACTGTGATGGACTAACAAACCTCGAACTCCATGTTTGTTTTTCTGCAGGAGAAGTTCGGTGCAGACCAGACCGTGGTGGAGCTGACGGACTTGCTGCCGGCGACAGACTACTCCGTCACGCTTTATGCGCTCTATGACGAGGATCCCAGCGACCCGGTCACTGCCGTTGCCACCACATGTGAGACATTCCCCAAAACTTGCTGTTTTTCTCCCCTTAAGCCTCTTTTTAAAAGGAAAAATCATCCCTGAATTCACTCATTCAGAGTTTCCACAACTGAAGGGCCACAAGAGATGAGATCATAGAGATCAGTGTCTCAGTCAAAACTGTTGAGCTTTAGAGAGTACGAGGTGGATCAGAAAGGTTCCAGGACTGGTGTCACAAAAGATATGTTGCAAACCCAAACTACAAACTGCCAGTTTTCCCCTTCAGACGATCAACCAGCTCGTCTACAAACAGATCCTGCAGCGCTTGCTTCGTTCAGAAGAGGCAGAGTTGTGGCAGGACCAGTGGTGGCTGCTTCACCATGACAACGCCCTGAGCATCCCACAGCTCCTGACTGAGAAGAACATCTCCGTGCTGGAGCAACCTCTCTACTCACCCCACCTGACTCTGTGGGGTTGTTTCCTCTTCCCCAAGCTCAAGGGGGTCATCAAGGAGACCTGTTCTAAAGAAGTGGACGACATCAAGATGGCTGTGATGACGGAGCTGTGGAGAATCCTTCCAGCAGTGTATGGCGGCATGAAGGCAGAGAAGGCTGAGGAAGTGTGTTAGACTCCAGGGGGATTACTGTGAAGAGGAACACTGGTAGTTTGTAGTTTGTATTTGAAATCTATCTTTTGTGACACCAGTGCTGGAGGTTTTACTGCCACACCTCGTGAATAACTTCCATCTTCTGATGAATAACTTTCTTCATTTAATGGCCAATATCTTCCCCCTTCCTGCTTCTCTTCTTCACTGACCCTCCCTCCCTTCAGTCCCTCTCCCGCCGCCGGTGAGCGTCCACTTCCCGACGGTCACCCACAGTGGGCTCAGGGTGAGCTGGGTTCCCGGCGCCGCGGACGTCCCCGGACACCGAATCACCTACAGCACCAACCACGGCAGCGACGTCAAGCAGGTGAACTTTCCAAACGCACCGGCCGACAGCTGCTGTACTTTGAGAGTGTAAAAGGGATTCTCTACATTTTCACAACAATATTCATGGAAAACAGACACAGAGAGGCTTTGTTTGTTTCTCGCTCACTTTTCTCTGCAGTTATACATTTATTTGGCTACAAATTAAAATGTCAATAATAAAATCTTACAGCAATAAAAACAGACGGTAGCAGCTTAGATGAATGATATTTCAGTTTTTTCCCTCCATATGATTTTAAAAGGAGCCTGTTGCTTCCAGCTGTTTAGAACTATTTCCTCTGAGTTCATTAAACACCTGCAGCATCAGTCAGCAGTAGGATCCATGTGAGCGTCTCCAAAGCGATGCAGCTTCATGCGTTTATGCCACCAGCATAGGAGGGCCTCGCCGACTGTGCATACCAGCCTAGTAACAAAACGAGTTTAAAAGGGGGAAATAAATAGTGCTGGTAAGACCGCCCATGCAGCAAAATGTTCCTCAGTAGGAAACAAGCATGATCAACTGAAAGGAAGAAGAAGAGGGGATGGAGGGGTTAAGATAAAAAAGAACAAATAGTAATAAATTAGAAATTTCCTACAAAAGAGGAAAATTAAAGTACTCCAAAATCCTTTTTTTACTGTTCTTATTGTCCTTTTTTAATGATTTTATTATCATTTTATTGTATCTTGCATTGTAGGTGTTTTAAATTGTTTTATATTTTGTGGTCAGCGCTTTGTTTCGAATTCTGTTGTGTTAAAATGCTCTATCAATAAAGTTGAGTTGAGTTTTTGTTGCACAGTTTGCACACAACCACGCTCTTATCCAAGCCAAGCAGCTCGTCTCATCTGCCGTCACTGTTCATCAAACTTTCTTGCATCCTGTGCAGCTTCTTCACGAACTTTAGGTGCATTAGCGCCACCTAGCGGCTGGAGTGCATCAGTGCGTGAAATTAGGGAAAATGAGAAAGATGTGATGAAATGCGTAATTTTTTTTTTTGTAATTAATAAATCAAAATTAACGCGTTATGGTCCCGGCCCTAATATATGTATTTATGTTTCCAGGTGGAGGTCAAAGGGCTGAACTCGGTGCTGGTCCAGAACCTGTCCTCTCTGTCCCGATACCTGGTTTCAGTCCAGTCTCATTACCCACAAGGCCTTTCTGCTGCACTCACCAGTAACGTCACCACACGTAAGTCTTTTGGGCTTCAAGGCTTCAACTCTTTTTGATGCGGTAAGTTCTCAACCTCAACAAACACACAAGACTTTCTCACACTTCTCTCCCAGTGAAGGTTCCGTCTCCGTCAGACCTCCGGGTCAGCAACTTCTCGGGCAGTGACATCACCGTCCGTTGGGATCCCGCTGCCGATGACGTCGTCTCTTACCTCATCAAGTGGATCTCGCTGAGCGGAGGAGACCTGCGACAGGTGAGGACGGACCGCCGGGTGCTTAGTGTGTAATTAGATAATATAAATATGTGAACAAGCCGTCAGTCTCTGTCGTGTGCTTCAGCTGAGGGTGAGCGGCGGCAGCAAGGGAGCGATTCTGGAGGGAGTGGAGGACGATAAGGAGTACCAGATCTCTCTGTCTGCGCTGTACGGAGACGGAGCTCAGAGCGAAGCAGTGGCCACGAGATACAGCACATGTGAGTGGCACAGATTAATCCACAAGTTGTAAAAGATACTGGAGAGTAACTTGGTTCTGTCTGGAATATTTTACATGGTTACATCTTTGGTTTGACAAACAGTCTGGTTTCTGTTCTGTGAGCAGCTCAGTGTCACATCAACTCAAGCAAACGTTTTTAGATTTTGCTCGGATTGTGGACTCTTAGCAAGTCGTGTTCTGTCTGAGCAGCGTTCGTCCTCCATGCTGGGGTTCATCCTGTTCCCACTGCCGTTTAGTGACAAATGCAGGAGCGTCGGTCCATGAAAGAAAATCAGCTCCTTCCACCTGACTCCCTCAGAATCAGCTGGTTTTTGATGTGCAATAACGTCAATATATTTAATGAAGCTAAAATTTACCTTCACACTGTGAATGTTTTCAGAGCTACAGGACCTTGAAGTAGCTCGAAATGTATCCCGTTTTAACTCGCATTATAGTAAAAGAGTAAAATTACACAGAATCATGTCCCGTTTATTATGATTTCTTAAAGGATTGAGTTCACATCGACCCGTTGTTTCACAATCTGTCCAATTAATATGCTGATATAACCTAATTTCTGATTAATCAAACTGTAAGCAGCATTGTACGTGGAGCTAATCTCTACTTTTGTCTTTCTGCTCTGCTTCCTGTTTGGTAAAATGACATTGAAGTAGTTAAAATTGTGATTGTAAAGTAACTTTAGCTGTGAAATGCATGCAGGGATGGACGTTTTTTTTTATCTTGTGTGAATGCATTTCCTCACATTCTTGCCAGTAATTGGTTTTTGACTGCAGAAACAAAACAAAAAAAAACTGTCCTTAAACGTATCAGACAACCAGTGAAAACTATAGAGCGCTATGAGGACGACTGTATTATTGTCAAGATGTTTAGTTTTAATGCTTCAGTCGGTGTTCAGACTCAAGGAGCCATGAAGTTACACATTCTGCAGAGGTTGAACATTTTTGCGATGACTATTGTTAATTCTTAGAAACTATAAACTAACTACTACTAACTTTCATGAGTTTATTGTCTAAAAAAGGCGCTTTTATTGTCAAATTTAATATGTTTTTATTGTATTTATGTTTTGTTTTGTTTGTAATTTCCTCTCGTGGGAGAATAATACTTAAAGCTGAGGTAAATATGATGAGATGTGCCGCACTAAGCTACACATTCCTCTGTACAACTCTGATCTTTAGATGAATATTTTTACGTTAGAACCCAGACACTATTTTATTTTATTTACTACAGAGGCTTTGATTTAATTCCTGAACAGATGAGGTGTCAGTTCCTCACTATGAAACGGCAGCAACAAACCGTCAGATGCTGAAATCACATCAGAGAGATGATAAGTTCTGTGTTGGTTTTTTAGAAGCTGACTTTTCAGAATGAGACAGCCCAACAAAAGTTCTACAGAAACGTCCACTTCAGCTTATAAATTATTGGCGTTTTAATTGTGCTGCTTCCTGTTGCTGCAGTGTCCGGCGGAGGCCCGTCCAGCGTTTCGGTTTCTGAGGAGACGGCGGTCAGCTTCGTAGTCAGCTGGACGCCGCCCAACGCTCACGTCCTCCAGTATCGGGTCTCCTACACGGCTCTGACCGGATCCGAAGCCCAAGACAGCACCGTAAGATTTTCCGCCGGCCGGACATGAACCGTGTGTCGCAGAGGATCCTAGAAACTTCTGACTTGGTTTGTTGTCTGCAGGTTCTGGTCTCAGGCGGCGAGAAGCGAGTGTTGCTCGAGTCTTTGCAGCCGGATACACGTTACAGCGTCTTGGTCACGGCCGAGTACCGCAACAGAGAAGGAGGCAGCGGGTCGGCTCAGGGAAAGACCGGTGAGTCCAGCACAACAGGTGGTCGTCCAGGTGTTCTAGGAGGCTGGAGAATGTCTGTTCACACTCATGTTCTGTCTGATATTGACACAGAACTTTAATCAGATGAGTGAGTTTGTCTCTGCAGGCTAAGTATGAGCCTTTACTTACAGTTTATGCAGCTGTGTTTGTGAGGTGTTATGTTGATTCATCTGTAAGAAAAATTCTGTGTATCATAAACTAAATATGGCAGATAATTGTTTAGCTGTCGTGTTACAGATGTTCTCTGTTTTAGTAAATGACCTGACTAATCTGGTGCGTTTATCGGCCTTCGTCTTTACATTTCGGTGCCTCTCTGCAGCCAGTCTGAGGGTCAGCAGCGTCAGCGTGGTCCGGTCGGACCACTCCAGCATCTGTGTGTCCTGGAGACCAGTTTCTGCCGTTGACGGATATCGACTCGTCATTCAGTCTGTTAAAGGTAAACCGATGGAGCATCTGGATCCATCCCAAATCATTTAGAACAGTTTCTGCTCTGAAGCATAAATCAGGGATGTTTATGAAGGTATTTGTGAAACATTAGCTCGACACGTCAGATATTCTTCTGGATAAAAACGTGTTAAAGAAGCTGCCAGTTGACTCACTTTCAGCAGGTTTTCACAACGTTCAAACAACAATAGCTAAAGAAACTATTAAAGATAAAAACCTGAAATTTTCACAGTTATTTCTCATCATGCCGTCGAGACACTTTCAATAAAAGCACAGTAGAACATGTGGGCCGTTTTGCAGCTCACGTTAGAGGCTAGAATCTTAAATATCAAGCTAAAATTTCACAGACACTATTTTTGAAATCTGTAGTTTGTGATTAAAAAAAAGTTTCCAACAAATCAGAGACGGTCGAGCAGAAGACTTCTGATGATCTGAGATGGGATCTATAATAACAGACGGTCGTCTTTACTTAATCTGAAACCACAGTTTAGCTCTTGTACGTTTACCTTTTGGTGTATTTGTGTGACTTCTGTCGATATGTTTTCCAGACAAACAGACGAAGGAGGAAATTGTGGACGAGTCCAGCAGCAGTCACTGTTTCACGGATCTGGAGGCCGAGACTCTGTATCGCATCAGCGTCCACTCGCTCCTGGGCTCAGCAGAGGGCGCCGCCGTGTCCATCCTGCACCCCACAGGTCCAGCCCAGCTCAGAAACATGTTCCACAGCACCGCAGGGGCTCGTTTTATTACAGTTCCTTTGTTAAATTAATCATTTACACATAGATTATAATGTTCATCATTTGCATTTTCTCAATAGTTTGTGCGATGTCCGGTTCAGTAGCGTTTCATTTCATGTGCTTTTTTTAAATATATTTTCATTTCTAGGTTTAACATTTCAGTTTAATTTGTCATATTTTAATTACATGTGCAATAATTCACTGTCATGTAGAACACTGTGGAGTGTCATGTTTCATTTTCAGGTGCAATATGTCGTCATCATCATGTGTGATATCACAAGAATTTCCTTAGAAGTTTTATCTTAATTATGAGAAATAAATATCAAGGCTGCTCCCATAAAATGTGATCAGACCACTGAGTAGCAGCAGTAGTTTCCGTACACAAAGACACAGAGTACATTATGTTTTAGCAATAATACAAAAAAATGTATTTTTCTTCATTCTTAACGTGTTCTTGTTTGTTTCACAGCCACGGCTGCGGCCAGAATTCCCATCCACCCCCGGCTGTACCCGATACACAACGAAGGTGAGCAGCTCTGTGTTGCTCTTTAATCCTAATTGGCTTTTAATTTCAAATTAGAGCAGAAACGCTGCATGCTGCTTAATATTTTATTATTTTAGACGCGCTCTTTGCACTGTAGAAGCATAGACGTTAGATTTTGTTGAACTTGTGCACTTTAGAGTTTTGGCTTTTGCACAGAAATGCTCAACGGGGTCCTTAAAAGTCCAACAGAGAAACAAAGAATACAACAGTTTTGATATTTATTTATTTATTTCTGAGTGAACTTTGAGTAAAAATAAGTTCTGTTTTTTCCAGATGAGATCCAAACAATATATTCCAGCTTTGTGCATCAGTCTCTCACTCCTTGTTTGCAGCTACATGTAGTTTGTACATCACATTAGATAATGACATCCTTGAGTCTTCTTGCTTCCTCCTGGTTCGTCTGTGTTTCCTACAATGACTCAGCGCTGCCCTCTTGTGTTGCAGTTTGTCCTGAGGTCACCATCAGAAACAGCATCGTTAAAGGTGAGACACACGATTTTAAAAAAAGAGACAGAAACTGGCCCGCTGTGTCTGAAGACTAGACCCAGACTGTGTTTGTGTTCAGGCTTCGACATGATGGAGGCGTTTGGTCTCACCCAGAGAGCTCACTCGTCGGTCGAAGGCGTCGCAGCCGAGCCGTTCGTCTTCAACACCGTCCCGACCTACACCCTGTACAGAGACGTCCAGCTGACTCAGAGCACCAAGTGAGACCGGTTTCTTTAACATCTCTGAAGCTGACGTTAATAACAATGTAGGTTTTTAGCCACAACATCTGTGCTCGTTAGCTACAGTAATATACAACACCGTGCTGTCTTGGTGCATTAATGAGGTTATTTATCAGAATTAATAACAGTGTACGCTCTTATAGTCAAGTACCTGCATCATGTAGTTCTCTTGTGTAGCTGCTTTGTCTTGACCTGACTGAACTGTTCTATCTCGTTTCTAAGTTTCATATGACTAAACTTATTCGTTGAGTTTCTTTTCTAAGCTGAGGTTTGTCTTGTTGTGAAGCACTTTGTGTGTTCGCTTTTGAAAAGTGCCGTACAGCTAAAGTTATTATCAGTTAATACAAATCAGTTCTAAGCATGTAAAAGTTTGATTTAACCTGCAGTTTGAGGTTCTGATGGAAAATAAATAAAAACTTCCAATGAGAAAAAAAATAGAAAAATGCCAACGAAAGGCAAAAAAGGAGTCGCAGACACTCATAATTTAACCTGCGATTGTCGACATGCTGACGCTTGTAAATGTGTTTAAAATGCTGTGACGTATTTTATTTGGGACATTGTGGATGATACTCATTTTATTTTTCCATTAAACATATTATTATTACTACTACTACTACTAACAATAACAACAACAACAATAATAATAATAATAATAATAATAATGATAATAATAATAATAATAATAATAATAATAATAATAATGATGATGTGCACAATGTCCTCAGAATTGCCATTTAAAGGTGTTATACTTTTAGATAAGTGCCTTAGTATTTTTTCCAACCAGCAGCAGTAATCTTATTTACAAAATGTGATAATATTTAGACAAACATGTGATACAGGAGCGACGCTATAGCTCACCTGGTTGAGCTGGTGTCCCATGTATGGAGGCTATAGTCCCCGATGCAGTGGTCACAGGTTTGAGTCCTGCTCATGACCCTTTGCTGCAGGTCCTTCCCACATTCTCCTCCCCCACTTTCCTGTCTCTCTCTCTGTCCTCCTACCAAAAAAAAGCCAAAAAATATCTTTAAAAAAACAAAAAGTGTAATACAGATATTAATAAATTAATACACGCATGAAGAATATGAAAATATCAGTGACGTATTTCCTACTTTAACCAGTAAAATGTTTTAGAAAGTCTTAAATATTAATAGATTATTCGATAATCCAGATTAATTCGACCTAGCATGTAGAAAAATGTTGAATAAATACTTTCTCTGCCATACAGCGTATACAAACCTTTTTCTGTGCCGTTTGTGCTCCAAAAGCAAACCTTTACCCTCGTTTGAATTCCTCCATCTTTTTCTCCGTCCAGGTTCATCCACCCGGCAGGTTTCTCTCCAGAACACACCATCAGCATCGCCTTCCGCCTGCTGCAGGACACGCCCAGAGAACCGTTCGCTCTCTGGCAGCTCACCGACAACGATTTCCAGCCAAAGATGGGAGTCGTCGTGGACCGTGAGTTTAGCTTCTGTAGCTCTTCATATCACATTCATATTACTCTGATCGTATTTGGCCTTACTTTATCAACAGGGCATTTATGGTCAGTTTAATCCAAGGTTTTTAACTCATGTTACTTAAAAAGGGACGAAATTAGTGTTTTATGGGTCAATTTTCAGCTGTGTGTGCTATTAAAGGAGCATTAAAGTCAGTGCAACAGGGTCACTCTGTGTGTTTTAATAGCTTTTGGACAAGAGTGAAGATGATATGAAGC
>NW_007578280.1:344194-380348 GCF_000690725.1 Stegastes partitus
GTGAAGCACGGTGGTGGCAGCATCATGATGTGAAGCCCGGTGGTGGCAGCATCATGAAGTGAAGCATGGTGGTGGCAGCATCATGACAACAGTGAAGATCTGTTAGTTTAGAGGACATATTTGGACACATATACAGTACTTGGTAGTAAAATGAGTTCTATATTTTTACATTTTAAACATGTCTAGATGCTTAGTTTCTAGAAAAAGAATAAACCAAATGTTTTGGACCACACAAGATGCCAGCCTCCTATCTTTAGTAGCTTTTGCAAGTCAAAAAGAACAAAACTATGACGATCTGATTGTCTGCGTTTTCCACAGCGGCGACCAAACATCTGCTGTACTTCAGTCTGGACTACAGAGGGGAGGTTCAGGAACTGACCTTCGACCAGCCGCAGGTTCACCGCTTGTTCTACGGCAGTTTTCACAAGGTGAGATAAAAACTGACTGAACTCAGCTCTTGGAGGACACTTTCATTTTGCAGAAAAGTCCTCGTCTGCACCTGAAACTAAGATGATGAAAGAGGGGGTTGGACTCTAGAATTAGAATAAAACTTTATTGATAAATAAAATAAAATAAATAAAACTCTCTTTTTCCCCGTCCGTCTGCCTGCAGGTTCACCTGTCGGTCAGCCAGGTGAGCGTTTCTCTGTCTGTGGACTGCCAGCGTGTCGGCGAGCGGCCGGCTCGTCCTCTGGGAAACCTGCCCACCGACGGCTTCGAGATGCTGGGAAAGCTGGTGAAGACCCGCGGGCCCAACAGCGGATCGGCACCAGTACTTTTTATTCTGTTCCCTCATTTGATTACGATCCAGGCTGTCATTTAAGTGCAAACAAACAAACAAACATGGAAACTGTCTGTGTATCGTGTGTTCTTTCCAGTTTCAGCTGCAGTCCTTTGAGATCGTCTGCAACACCACGTGGGCTTCAGAAGACACCTGCTGCGACCTGCCAGGAGTGGTCAGTGTGTTTCCAGATTAGAGGTTATTTATCGTATCAGATGTCTGATTCTCTGTGACATCTGGTGTCTTTACTGTGTGTCTCCCTCAGAGGGACGAGGAGAGCTGCCCGGCTCCGGCCTTCAGCTGTACCTGCACCTCGGACGTCCCCGGAGCTCCCGGTGCTCCCGGACCGACCGTACGTCACCACGGGAGGATCAAAGAGAAGTGATTTAGTTGGGTTAGAATGTATTAAAATGCAGCTCTTTTCTCTCAGGGGAGGCCCGGTCCTCGCGGTGAAAAAGGCGACAAGGGAGACCAAGGCCAGAAGGTGAGCTAGACCCGTTCTTCAGACCTGTTGTTGTGTAAAAGGCTTGTCTGGTAATTTGGCAGGTTCATGTACAACATAAGCCAACCAAAAGCAGAGCAAACTGACTGGACAGGGATCTAAATGTTCAATATTTCAAACACATCATCCATGAACTCTTCTTCAGTTGTGACACAAACATGAAAACACACTGATGCTTGTTTCTCCTGAAGCTAACTGTGTTGGTTTTCTCAGGGGGAGGTGGGTCCTCCAGGAAAGGCCGGCTTCGAGGGAGGCCTCGGCCTGGTGGGCAGCGCAGGACCACGAGGCATCACGGTGCAGGGAAAAGTGGTGGGTGACTCTCTCAGCCTTAAATATACACCTGTGTGACAGGAAGTGCTCAGGTGAGGACCAGAGGGCTGACACTTACTGAAACCAGGTAGACGGTTAAACAAAGAAAAGGCAGCTGGTGGTTCAGGAAGAATAAATACACGAGGAGGCTGAACAGACCAGCAGGTGTAGACGAGGTAAGCAAACAGGTGGAGGACAGGTGGCAGGTAATCTGCGAGACAAAACAGGAAGAACACGAGGTTAGCAACCAGGAGACAAACAGGACGGACTGGTGGAGAACAAAGGAGGACGCAGGACTTTATATGAACACAGAGAACTAACGGGGAGGCAAGAAACAGGTGATGATAAACAGGGTCGTCAAAGAAGGAGGGAAAACCAGACAAAGGGAGGAAGTTAAACAACAGGAGACACACCAGGACAGGGTTCTTTTTCAAAATAAAACAGGAAATAAACCAAACAAAACTCAAGACTATCCCATTATCTCATTTTACTAATCGTACGTCCTCGACTCCTTTGCTCCCGTCTTAGTTCAACCCACAACAGCTAGAGTTTAGATTTAATTAAATGTGACACACCTACATCACCGGTCCTTTGTTTTATTAAAGCCTACCGCTGTGTGTTATGATCTCTGTAGTTTATATTGACTTATAATTCAGTTCACTGTGCAGCAGGCTGTGAAGAGAATGTACAGACGTCGTACGTTTTTAGTTTTTGTTCAACACACACACATGCGATGTGAAGTATGAAAGTCGTAGCAGACAAGTTAGGACGATGCAAATAAAGCGTGACATTTATTAATATTAAATGTCACATGCAGATATTTGTCAGTTATGTGGTTTGTGTGTTCCGGCTGTGTGTCGTGATGTCTTCACCGAGGATACAGCGACGATAAGTCCTCGCTCAGAGCACCTCCAGCAGCCTCCGCGATCCTGAAAATGCATTTTAGGAAGTGAGACGTCCTTTATGATGCACCAAGATCAGTGTCTGGGTCACGAGGGAGGATCGAGGAGTCGAGGAGGCTGGAAGGAGGGAAGAAAAGGACCAAGAGACTCACTAGGATAGGATTCTTTTTCAAAATAAAACAGGAAATAAATGCCACAAAACCCAAGACTGACACTGTGCATCGTGGCTCCAAAAATTTACTGTTTTTTGTCTTTTTCCTGTCAGGGTCCACCGGGAGCAAGAGGAGAAAAAGGAGATCCTGGGCGACCTGGATTACAGGTGATTAAAAAATGAAACCGCCTCAGTCTTTTTAAAGTCCATCAACCTGCTTCTAGCTGCTTCTTATCCAACTTTCTTCGTCTCTTCACCTGCAGGGTTTGCCTGGACCTCCAGGTCCTAAAGGGGAGGAGGGAATCCCCGGCCCCAAGGTGAGCTGCTCCACACCAGCTCACACAGACCAGTTTGGATATTAGCGATTCTTTATCCTGCTGAGCTGTTCTCATCTCTCTGCATTGGGTTTTTCAGGGAATCAGGGGCGTCGAAGGGAACATCGGTGGACCAGGAACCACCGGACCTCGGGTAGGGTCGAGTTTTCATCCATCTAGAGACATTTAAGATGTTAGCGCCGCTTTTTAGACATAATTTTAAGAGGAACATTTTGGAAAACTCCTGTAAATGTTCTCAGTGCTTTTGGTGACCTCGAACCTTTTATCTCGTCCCACCATCAGGAGAAAAGGCATCAAGTGTTAAAACCTGATGCACATTTGAGAAGCATCATAAGCTTTCCTGCAGCACCACCTTCAGGCCAAAGTCTGAAGCTTATTTGCCAGATGAAATGTGAACTCTGCAACTAAATGTGATGTTTTCTAATCATAGAAATTCATGAGAAGTTAAATTGTGCATTATTGTCGTAGTGTGTATATATTAGTGGTGTCTATGAGCGTTTATTCATCTGTTCATGTGTTTGTGTGGTTCAGGGTTTCCAGGGAATGCCTGGATATCCGGGGCCGATAGGGGAGAGGGGACCTTCAGGATCCGTTGGACCGACGGTAAAACCAGCAAAAAGCAGCATAATTCTGTTTGTCCTCATATCTGTTGTTACACTCGTATCTGTTTCACTTTTCAGGGTCTGCCGGGGAATAAAGGGGAACGAGGAGAAAAGGTGGGTCACAGCTTCATGATCCTGAATCTGGAACAGGACGGGGCTCATGTTTAAATAACTGCTGTTTCTAAAATGTAATTTCTTGCTGATAAATTGGCTTTATTTGAATGTTTTATTTCAGGGGGAACCTCAGTCTATGGCCATCATCTACCAGCTGGTCACACAAGCCTGTGAGCAGCTGGTACACAGTAAGTAGGGAGCACCTAAGAAAACTAGAACCAGGACTCGCTGTAGCATCAAACAAAGGTATGAAAACGTGTTCTTGCTTTTTCAGAGGAGGTGCTGAAGCTCGACATGTTCATTAACGAGATCAGTCGGAAGCCAGCTCCGATCGAGGAGCCGGTGGGGCCTCCGGGGGAACCGGGTATACCAGGACCCAAAGGCCCACCGGGCGGCCGGGGCAACCAGGGGAACGTCGGGAACCGAGGGAGACCCGGCAAGCCCGGATATCCAGGAGAGCAGGGTACAACCTGATTTATTAGATGGGCTGTTGAGATAGAAACAAACCATCCACTCATTTCTTCCTCCCTGTCTACGGCGGCTAAGTGGTCAAATATGTAGGGAGCTCCTCTGGAAAGTAACATCTCAGACTCTACTCGCGTCTCGGTGCTAATTATCATTATTATTATTAATTACATTACTGCTGATGCTCAACTGAATCGGATCAGATCATCGATGTCGGCTATGGTCGGGAACCAAGTGGCATTTTTATGATAAATTCATATTATAGTCATCGTAGCTTCCAAAATGGATAAATGAAAATAACCTTTTTTCTTTGTTTGTGTTGTGATGTGATGCATCGCTCTGCTTCCACTAAACTTATGAGTTATTAGTTCTAATTTTTAGGTTTTCGCCATAGCTCATGGATTTGTCTGTTGTCATTTCGACAAGTTACAGCAAAAAAATAAATCAGATGGCAAACGTCCTACTTGTGAATCTATAACAGCACATGATATAAAATCCCCCAAAAAGGGCAAAAATCGATCATCTCAACTAAAAAAAACATTTAAATCACACGTTTATGAAGGAAAAATGTCCAGATAAACCTTTCTAAACTCACAATCAGATAAATCAGCTGATCAGAAATATTACAAAACAAATACACACAAAAACCTGGACTGATCTGGATCACAGACTGAACAGTGTCAGAACCAACTGACAGCACAACGACCAACATGACTGACAGATAATCAGCAAAGGGCTCGTTCCAAGAAAATATAAATACGTCTTCACACCATAAAATGCGTCTTTACTGTATAAAGTACACCGTGTAGTTTGGCTGATTTTGGACACATCTCAGGTCTTCTTGCTGATTTGTTTCGTCCTCTGCAGGAAGACGAGGGATGCCGGGGGAGAAAGGTGACGCCGGGTCCAACGTCCAGGGCCCAGCGGGGATCAAAGGATTCGCAGGTTCCCTCTTTATCATAAATCCCCAGTAAACAGCCCAGTGCCGGTGTCTGCTCGTGATACACGTCTGCCTTTTAATGTGCGTCTGCAGGTCTTCCAGGTGAGTCCAAGCTGGGAACTCCGGGCTCCAAAGGAGACGACGGTAAGCCGGGACCACCGGGGTTCCCCGGACCACCCGGCCAGCCCGGTGAGATCGGACCACCGGGTGTGTGCGACAGCAGTGGAGGCTGCCACAGAGCTCCTCAGCAAACAGGTGAGCCGCTGACGTGACCTACTGACGACAGAAGATTAAGGAGTCCAGGTGTCTGTGAGCTCGCTGAGCCTGGACCTGCTGGGAGAAATTAATGAGTCAGTTTGTACGAGGAAGCTGGAAGTTTATATATAAACTGTATAAAAAAACAGCACAAAACATGTTTTTTCTCACTGACATTAAATCAGACTAAACTTTTCCTGTTTTAGGTCAGTCAGGATCACCAACATTATTAATATTTGATAAAGTTTTTTTATTCCTTTCCTCAAAGTCAGAAGTTTCCATCCATCTCCTCAGTATCTGCTAGCGTTGCCTTTAAACTCTATGACTTTGGATCAAACGTTCTGGGTTTCCTTCCACAAGCTTCTCACAACAGTCTGATGAGTTCTGGCCCATTCCTCCTGACAGAACTGGTGGAACTGGGTCAAGTTTGTTGGTCTCCTTGCTCCACTGATGTTCTCCAGGATGGAGATCAGGGCTTTGTGATGGCCACTCCACAACACTGACTCTGTTGTCCTGAAGCCTCTCTGTAGCTAATCTGGAGCTATGCTGAGGGTCATTGTCCATCTGAAGACCCATTAGTGTCCAAGCTGTAACTTCCTGCTGATGTCTGGAGATGTTGCTTCAATATCTCCACATCATGTTCTTTCCTCATGATGCCATCTATTGTGTGAAGGTCACCAGTCCCTCCACAGCATGATGCTGCCACCCCCGTGCTCCACAGCTGGGATGGTGTTCTCAGGCTTCAAGCTTCCTCCTTTTTCCTCCAGATGTACCGATGGTCATTAAGGCCAAACAGTTCAGGTTTAGTTCCATCAGACCACAGGACATGTCTCCACTGATGAAGCTCTTTGTCCCTGTGTGCATCTACAAACTGTAATCTGTCTTTTCTATGTTTCTTCTGGAGTGATGTCTTCTTCCTCTCTGAGCAGCCTTCCAGCCCATGTCGGTACAGGACTGGTTCCACTGTGGATAATGACTCTCTGACCAGCTTCAGCAGCATCTTCTCAGGTCTTTAGCTTCTGTTCTGGGGTTGATTCACACATTTCCACCAGAACACTTCATCTCTGGGACACAGAACCGTCTCCTTCCTGAACCCATGATGGCTGGACATTCCCATGGTGGTTCTACTGATAGAACTGTCTGAACAGATGAACGTGGAACCTTCAGGCATCTGGAAGTTGTGATTGTGTTCAGTCTTGCAACAACATTTCATGAGCGTCGAGACATTTTAGCAGAAGCAGCTGTAGGAACTAAATAAACATGATGGACTGAGAGGCAGCTGCTCATTCTGACCAGCTTCCTCCAGCTTTTATTTTACATTTCCGAGTTCATAAAACAGAACAAAAATGTGTTTTGGATCTTTGCAGTGTTGACTCTTGTGTGTGTTTTGTGTTCACCCAGAGGATCCTTATTACGGCTACCAGCCCTGAGCGGAGGCCGGGAATCCCACAGCAGTGCTGAGGTGACTGTATGAAATAGCTGCTGTTTCCTCTGGAGGTAAAAGACTGAAAACGAACGTGCCACTGAAGAGGTTTCACATGTTGAACGTAGCAGACGTGGACACTTCATCGCATGTGAGCAAAGGAAGCAACACAGGAAGGATCTCCGTCTCTGTGCTCTTGTTGCAGAGATTATTTGTAAAACGTGGCTGAGAGATGAATTTAGGGAGCTTTGTAACGTAGAATAGATGAATAGATAAGAAACGTGTTTTTCCCAGTGGGATCAGTGAAGTGCTGTCTCATACACCGTATTCGCACTGAAACCTTCATGTATTCATGCACTGTATCGATGCCCGTTAGCTTAGTCCTCTGTGTGTTTCATTTGCAATTCTAACCTTAAACTGCCTCAAAGGATCATGAAAACACGTCGTCCATGGTGCACAAGCTTCTTTTTGTTCCATGGTAGGAACGATACTGTGAGAATGTCTGTCGTCTGTCCCGTGTACCATAATTTGTATATTGTTTATTGTGTTTCCTGGTTATCCGTGTATATTTTATACAGTATGAATTCTAACTGATGTTTACATTTTCTGATTTCCTGGGTTTGGGTCGTAAGCTTTAGTGTGCGTGAGAGAGAGAGAGAGAAAGAGATGGATGGATGGTGTTTGTCTGTTTGTTTTTTTATCTTGTTAATAAAATCCTATAAATATGTGTCGAAGAAAGTGTGATGTTGTGTTTTTTTTACAAAATAAATTGGCAGCTTTGTCTTGAGGTCGTAAATACCTGAATGCAGCAAAATGTCTTTCAACTAAATGAAGACAAGACAAACTGGTGATAAAGAAGGACGATGTTTGCTCACTTTGAGGCCACTGTGTTTATACTTTACGTCTATTTTGCTCTCCTGACAGTCAGAGGAGTGAAACTTAGAGCTGGAACCATGTTGGAGGGGAAGTGTTTCTCCTAGTGTCTGCTTTGAAGAGCACATCAGCAGCTCCAACCTGTCAGGAGGAAGCAGTGCAACAGGTTTGTCTTCAGCTGTTGACACTCACTGGCAATGCGACTTTATTTTTCAAAATAAGAGTCAGCTCTGGGGAACCTGGAATCAGTCTACCTTGTAAATACTTTGGTGTCTTGCATTGCAAATGTTTCACACACTCCACTAGAAAAAATAAATACAATAAATATTTATTGTTGTAGAGTGTTTCTAGCCTGATATCACAACTAAAAGCTAAATATCTGAATATTATCAGAAACATATAAGTAAGTGCGCTTATTTAAACCAACTGGACCAGTGTGCATGTGCTTCTCAGAAGCTTTATACAACGATGTGAAATAATCAAAAGGTTAAAAATCCTAATCTGTGAGGATGGTGACCATGACAGCTCTGATGAGATTGTTTTGTGAATCCCACTTTGTCCATTTTGTCTGCTCAGAAGACCTCCAGCATTTATGATACATCGGTGGTGATGCGTTTTTGGTAGGATTCAGCGAATGTGATGGTCAGACAGAAAAAATCTCCACCCCAGTTTTTATTTCGACACAATAAAAAATATCATTGTAGAACAGACACTTATTTTGAAAACCTAAACAGGATGCAATCGTGTGGCGCCATTTGTAACTTGACGCGGTGTGTTTCCGGCAGATTCACGTCGCCATGGCGAGCAGAAAAGCTCCGAAAAACCGGGACAGCGGCAACAAATATTCGGTGCTGTTACCGACCTACAACGAACGGGAGAACCTGCCGCTGATAGTCTGGCTGCTGGTGAAGTATTTCGGGGAAAGGTGGGTCACTGAGAGCCGCGGAGCCGCTCGGCTGCTGCTGCTGCTGCTAGCTAGCATCCCTGCTAAGTTAATACCAGCAGCGATGAGCTGTCACTACAGCAGCGGCTACACGATGCTAACGTTAGCATTGACTGTTACACTACAATAATAAACAGGATATTTACAAGCTAACCGGCCTCCTGTTGTTCACTTATATATCGCCTCATGTGTTTCCTTAAGATCGATTTTTAATTTGTTTAACATGTCTATTTTTAGTTATCATTATAATATGTAAACAAGGAAGTGTTACGAGGTTAATTCATTTAATTCTAAAAGATTACAGCTTTGTTATTATAAAATCAGATGTGAAATCTTGGGAGAAGGGTATTGAACTTGACAATTCCCTTTGTGCAATATTATTATTTATGCATAATATTAACTATATCCTCAAATTTTCATGGTTTTCAGACTTTAACTGTAGCATAAATGTGAAATAATACAGATATAAGTATTTTAATACGGTTTGATTATTGCCAGTTAATTACAATTGACAAAAGTTCTAACTTTACTGTATTATCGTGACTATATAAATTCATGAACTTAAATGAATGTAAACAAAGTAATGATGTTTAGCTGACAGTAGCAAAGAGTTCAAGCTAGCTTGCTAGGTCTACAGCAAGCTAATATAGCATAACATAATTACTGTAACATAAAGTTAACTAGTTAGCCAGAGCTGCAACACGCTAATATAGCACAATGTTTTTAGCCTTGTTTTTGCTACAGCAAGCTAAATTAGCATAACATTATTACCTTAACATAAAGTCAGCTTGTTAGTTAGTGCTACAGTTAGCTAATATTGTCTAACAATATAATTTTAACATTAATTCAGCTAGTTAGCTAGTGCTACAGCAAGCTAATATAGTCAAACGTTATTATCCTACCAAAGATAGATTGTCCTGCAGGAAGTTAATATAGCACAATGTTATTAGCCTAGATGATGCTACAACAAGCTAATATAGCATAACATTATTACCTTCACATCAAGTCAGCTAGTTAGCTAATGCTGCAGCAAGCTAATATAGCATAGCATTATTACTGTGAGATAAAGTCAGTTTTTGACTGCTGGTGAGCTTTTATGTGGCTGTGTTACTTCATAGTGAACATAATTGATCTGAAACTTAACAGTGAGGCAAGAGTTTTGAAAGTCATCGTTGGGGGCTTCTTCCTACGTCCTCAGACATTTTCACAAGTTACAGAACAAGTTCTTGGTATTTTATGTTCAAACTTATAAATAATCATCCACGTGCCCCTCATGTTAACAGCAAAGACAACATGGTATGTGCATATTCGTGATTTCAGATTAGTGAGGTCACTGTCACCTAAGAAAAGACCTGAAATGAAATGTGCCTGTATCTAATAGTCAGCTGTTGGTGTTTGTTTTTGTGTATGTGTTGGTGGTATAAAATTACCTGAAACAAATTGCCCCCTTCAGTTGATTTGTTTGCGATTACAGCGGATATAACTACGAGATAATCGTCATCGACGACGGAAGCCCAGATGGGACACTGGAGGTGGCGGAGCAGTTACAGAAGATTTACGGGGAGGACAAGATAGTGAGTTAATCAGTACTGCTGGACGTTTGACTTTAGGAAGCACCAAGTACACTAAACGAGTCATGTCATCCACCTCATGTACATAAAGAGCCAAATAATACCGTTAACAGCTGTTTGTTCCTATATCAGCAGAATCTTTTACACTTTTATATAGTTGTGCATCACTCTGCATGTTTTCTGTCTTTAATCTGTTTACATGAATGTATGTTTACTGTAAGTAAAAACAAAACGGAGCCGAACTCCTCGTATGTGCAGATACTAGACCAGTAGAACTGATTCTGATTTATAAAGGTCTGGTATTGAGTGTGAATGATTTAGATTATTCCCTCGCCTGCTGTGTCCATGTAGCAGGATCTAGTCAATGAATGCTGCATGGAGCTCTGAAGTCTTCTCTGTGTTTCAGGTTCTGAGACCGAGGGCCAAAAAGCTAGGCCTGGGTAAGTTGGACCTGTCAACGTTTGGTGTGTTTGTGCTGGTAAATGTCGCAGCCGACTGACGTGCTCGTGTTTTACTTTGACAGGCACCGCCTACATCCACGGCATGAAACACGCCACCGGAAACTTCGTCATCATCATGGACGCCGATCTGTCCCATCATGTGAGTTACAATACGACCTCCGGCTTCCATGACGCAGCACATGGAGCTGATTCTGACGACTGTTTTAATGATCAGGTAGTTAATTAATCAAACAGATTTACTCCGTGGTGAGAGGATGCTACCTTCAGCTGAGGAATGCTGGAAAAGTTGAATTAATGTAAATGACATGAAGGATGTGACCGACAGCCAAAATGTCGTCAGGAAATCTGAAGTCATACGTTTGTTTAATGGCTTTTGTTGGCTTTTAATGGTCTTAATATTTTAGTCTTTTATATATGTTGTATTTTATAACTTGATCTTAGACGTTTTTGTCCTGTTTCATCTTGTTTATAGTATTTTGTATTTCTTTTATTTTTTTTTTTTTTTGTTTTTTTTTTATTTTTAGAATTTGATCTTACGAGTTACTATCCTGTCACCTTGTTTTATATGTATATACATATATATTTTTATTTATTTATTTATTGTTTTTTTTTTTTATCCCGTTTTGCTTTGTCCTTGCTTGTTGTTGTTTTTGGGGGGGGTTTTTTTCAGAATTTTTATTTTTATTTTTGAATTTATTCTTGCAAGCTGTTTGCCTTTTTTTTGTTTTTTTTTCATTTTATATTTATTTTATTTTGTCTTCTAAACTGATTTTTCTTGTTTCAAACATGCGATGCACATAAACTCGATTGATTTTTAATTTATTTTTCAGGTATTTTTTCGTCAGTGTTTAATTATTGATCCACAACATGCTGGAAAATAACGTGATCTTCTTTAATTGCTTTGTTTCGTCTCAACAGCGGTCAGTATATTCAGATTATTGGTCTTTTTTCTTTGTCAGCTCTCTTCTGTTTATAATCCTTGAAATGTGAAATCTAACTGATTCTGTGGTTCATATTTTATTGTTCTTTGTTCCTTTTTTATTTCAGCCCAAGTTTATTCCAGAATTTATTGAGTAAGTTTCTCCAAATTTCCATTTTTCTAAATTGTGATTTAGTATTTTGGGCTGTTTTTAAGCTGATATGCTCGTGTTTATGCCTGATTACTAATCTATAACGTCTGAATGTGTCGTCGCTGTGTGTCGTGTAGTTAAAACGTGACTCTGGCTTGTTTTCAGAAAGCAGAAGGAAGGCGACTACGACCTGGTGTCCGGGACTCGCTACAGAGGAAACGGAGGCGTTTACGGCTGGGACCTGCGCAGGAAGCTCATCAGGTAGCGATCATGTGGCGCTGCTTTGTCTTCGGTTTCCCCTCACCTCGTCGTCAGGAGCCTGAGGTTCAGCTCTCTCTCTTCTCTCTCCTCTCGTTCACAGTCGGGGGGCAAACTTTCTGGCTCAAGTGTTGCTGAGACCCGGAGCTTCAGACCTGACAGGCAGCTTCAGGTGAGCGCCGCAAATTTAGCGACTTCTGAGCTGCAGCTGCCTCGAAGCTTCTCACAAATCCTGCTGCTCTTCATCTCACTGACGTCAGGTTGTACAAGAAGAAGGTTCTGGAGAGTCTGGTCGGGCGCTGCGTCTCCAAAGGATACGTCTTCCAGATGGAGATGATCGTCAGAGCCAGACAGCTCAACTACACCATCGGAGAGGTGAGGGCCTCGTTTATCGCTGTGGTTCATTATCATCCAGATAAATCCTCTATTTGTCTGTAATGTTCATATAAAACCTTCCTTTGGACCTGCTTCTGATTAGCAGCTTCTAATTTTGAGGAAAGTTCAATATTTTTCTAGGTTTTGCTTTTTTCTCATCCTGTAATTAATTAGAAACGAGAAATCACACTAAAAGGCTGAACTTTATTTAAACCAGCGATGGATTTTAGGACACGTCTGCATCCAGACCTGATCAGAAAAGAGCGAATTTATAAACTACAACATGTTACTAAGAACCCTACAAAACCTGTCCAAAGAAATTCAGTTTATTCTGCAATCAGACCCCGATAAGCCGGTAAAATCTGAAGAACCACCTCACTCAGGTTGTTTACACGACGGTTCAATTTGTTCAAAATGAAAAGCTGCTTGCTGACTTGTTGTCCTTCCCGACCACACTGAACCAGTTTTAGATCAAAAACCATTAAACTTAAGCTGCCACGCAGCAGATTAACAAGCAGACTTTGTGAAACATGCATCTTATAAAATAAAAACGGGTGATTTCTCTGCTTCATCTGCATCAGTCAGGTGCAGCCAGTGTTTGTAGTAACGGTTTCCTGTTCCTGTTGTCCAATGCACGACCTCGAAAGTCCAAAAACGCTCCTGTGGACTCGCTAGCTAAGCAAACCTGGACTAGATAAATATGTTAGAGCTGTGAGGCCATGTGTCGCTCAGAGAGAGGCAGCGTGGAGTCATCTGGATCAAGAAAAGTCAAACAAATATTTAAGTTTCCCTTAACTTTTCCCTTAACCTTGGGATGTGAACTGGAAAGTAATTCTTCTTCTTCTTCTTCCAATCAACAGGTACCTATTTCCTTCGTGGATCGCGTCTACGGAGAGTCCAAACTGGGCGGCAACGAGATCGTGTCATACGCCAAGGGACTCCTCACACTGTTCGCCACCACGTGATGCGTCGGGGCGTCTCCCAGTCTCGTAGGATTTCTCTCATTCTTAAAAGTCACTGTGTTTTTAATACAGTAGTTACACGAGGAGGGGAAATGAAAGCTTCCCCCGAGACAGCGACGCGACGGCAGACGGCGAGGGAGGCGTCTCTCCTCGTCGGCAGTAAATGTAAAATAATTCCTCGTCGGTAGCTGTTCAGAAAACCGAAGGAACACAGAGCCTCACATTCCCATCGTCCTCGTTAATCCCATCTGAACAGAGCTCGTCATTCCCGACACCACTTCACCGAGAACGTCCGACGGCTTGTGATTGTTTGTATAAAATTAAACTGTTTGTAAAGCAGAAATGGAAGTTTTGGGTTTTTTTTGTTTAAACACTAAGTCAAAACCTTCAGTAGGCAGCTTCTCCTCCTGAGAAGACTTTAAGATTTTCAGTCAGAACCACCTCAGAGCCATTCTGACCGCTGATAGAGACGCTCACCGCTCATGTAAGCCCTTAAACAGAGGTTAAGGTTTCCGAGAACATCAAAAGCTACGATTGACGTGTGTGTGAAAGTTAACTTGACCACACTTCATGGTGCCGTATGCAGCTTGTGTGGTAGCAGCAGGTACCGGCCTGGTCGTCTCCTCTCTCTCATGCACTAAATAGTCGGTGGGCTCCACTTATAAACCACTTTTCCACCTTAACTGACAAAGCGCTTTAAAATCCGGCCTCTCAGCCGCCCGCTGAGCACCGGCCTGCCAACCCGGCTATTAATGGGCAACCCGCTCGGCCGCCGGAGCTCAGCGAATCTTAAAACGTCAGTTAAGACATTTAACATCCACACTTGACACCGACTCAGAGCTCCAGGAGCTCCGAACCTCCAGGCTTTATGCGCTCTCCGCTGGTTTGTGTGTGTATGATTTGAAAATGTGCTTCCTCGGCTTCGGCTGATGAAACTTCAGCCGCTTCATCGCTCAGTGTTGCTTGAAGATTGTCTCCGTGTGGCGCTAAATTAGCATCGCAGCAAACCTGGAAGCTGTGGGAGAATTTTTACCATCGCTTATGGTGTCCAGTCTGATTCAGGATTGAGTTTAAGGTTTTCAATGACTTATTTACCCTCACATCATACTGCTTATTAAGAAACTCAAAATATTGTATTTATTGTTATGGAGGACACAGAAATGCTGCAAATTCCTACATGTACTGTTTGTTTCTAAGGGTTTAGGTGGGTTTGCACCAACTTATTTATCAGAATATTCACATTTTCTTAGCTCAGGTGGAGCACTGAGCTCAGACTACAGATGTTAGTGGATTTTCCCACATCTGGATGAAGCGATGCAGCGGCTGCTCCTGAACTCTGGAGCAGGTTGGAAAGTTTGAAGTTGCTCATCTTGATCCGAGTGGAGTTTGACATCCAGACTACCACCCTCGGTGTGTGTGTTGCATCCCGCAGAGGTGGGAGCTTCATCACAGGACCCATAAGCCTGAATTAATTAATCCCACAGTGGGGCAGTTAGCATTGTTACAGCAGTAATGGGGGATAATATTTAAGAAATATCTGTAAAAAAAAAATAAACACAAGTGTTAGTTCAGATTGTCTGAATTCTCTGGATGTGGACACAACAATATTGCACATATCTGATGGTGCATGAATTCTTTCATGAGTAGAAATACTGAGAGAAATATTAATATTACACAGATTTTAATCAGTCAGACTTTATTTATGCAGCACTGTTCATGCAAACCGAATGTAACGCAAACTGCTTCACAGAATTAAAAATGCAATAAAACAACACAAACGACCTCCAACATCGTGTTAGAAATGAACGACTCGCTGACGTAAATAAAACACGCAATGAGGAGACACCAGATGAGCTAAAACGAAATCAAATAGGATAAATAAATAAGAAAAAATGAAATATCTGTTGTTAAAATACGGATAGACGGGTGAAGGGCAAAACAGAANTCATCACAGGACCCATAAGCCTGAATTAATTAATCCCACAGTGGGGGAGTTAGCGTTGTTACAGCAGTAATGGGGGATAATATTTAAGAAATATCAGTAAAATAAATAAACACAAGTGTTAGTTCAGATTGTCTGAATTCTCTGGATGTGGACACAACACCACTGCACATATCTGTGATGGTGCATAAATTCTTTCATGAGTAGAAATACTGAGAGAAATATTAATATTACACAGATTTTAATCAGACTTTAATTATACAGAACTTTTCATGCAAGCGGAATGTAACGCAAACTGCTTCACAGATGAAAGAATTAAAAATGCAATAAAACAACACAAACGACCTCCAACATCGTGTTAGAAACGCTGACGTAAATAAAACACGCAACGAGGAGACACCAGATGAGCTAAAACGAAATCAAATAGGATAAATAAATGAGAAAAAATGAAATATCTGTTATTAAAATACAGATAGACGGGTGAAGGGCAAAACAGAAATCAAAATTCATAAAAGCAGAATTAAGACTGAGAAAAAACAAAGCAATAAACACGTTGAATAGATGAAAATGTGTAAATAAGTGAATAAACAGAGAAATCAATAAATAAAACAAGTTCTAAGAAGAGTAATAAATAAATAAAATCAATCAAAAGCCTGACTAAATAAACAAATATTGCACAGATTTGTCTGGAATTAGAAAAATTTAAATGTTGCACAGATTCTAGCATATGAAGGAAAAAAATATTTAAAAAAATTAGAATAGAAATACTTCGAACCAACACAAATACAAATAAATAAGAAAAATACACTAAAATACAAAAATGCACAACATAGTGTAAAATATTCTACAATTAAAAATGAACTAAAGTGAAAAATGCACCGTAAGCTGTCAGATATACAGCTTGTTCTGACATCTGCAGGTTGTGATTGAAGCTGTCCTGCATGCTGTTGTTTGGAGGAACACCTGGATGAAGCTCACACAGGTGCAGGTGAGAACATGCAAACTGCACACACACACACACACACACACACACACACACACAGGTGACCTCCAGGTGCTGCTGTGTTTTCATCCAGCGTGTTTTACAGGGTTCTGTGCGGCTATTTTTAATCTTTATTACTGTTTTTTAAACGTGCTTTTCTGCTGACCTGCTGCCCCTTGTGCAGGAAAGTAGTCCCGGCCGCTCGGATCCTTACAGCGCCACCTGCCGTTGGTTGTGCGGCTCCAGCTGAGTGCTGAGGCTCTGTGTGCATCCGACTCTCCGCAGGGGAGGAGGGGGGGGAGGGGGGGGGATGCCAGATGTAGCCGCACCGCGCATGCGCCTCAGCCGGCAGTAACCCACTCCGGGAGGACGCCCGCTGTCGGCCGCTTCCCGCCACTGCTGCGCCGGCTTGTTTACCCCACGGAGCCGCACACAGAAACCCGAGGCCCCGCCGGAGCGCTACCGGGACGAATTAGTTTGATTTTTTCTGTCTCATATTTGCTTAATTGGCCAAATTGATTGACAAACCAATCAAGAGTTTTAATGAGCCGGGGCTCGCGAGGGGGAGATTATTTATGCTAATCAAGTAGATGTCACTTCCGCCCCTTTTATTTGCGCCATTTTGGATAGGGCAGTTTCTCCGCTGGATGTGTATTGTCTGTCAGAGAGGAGAATGGGCTCAGCGTTATCCGCTGCCAGGCAATCATAGGCACCGTTTATCACCGCCGGTAGTTGTCCCCCAGCGCCGGGACATGTGTCCGCCCTCACCGCTCCGGGGAATGGAGGTTTTGATTGTCTCATGAGGCTCCCGACCAGAGGGAAGAGGACAGCCCGTTGTCGGCGAGGGACAGTCGGGTTTGGAGGGTAGACCAACGGCCGGGCGGCTGGCTGGCTCTCCCCTCAGCGAGGCGAGTTGTCACCTGAACGGACGTAACCGAGATATCCGAGCGGCTGGGAAAGTGTCCGCACGTCGCTTCGGGCAGCCCGGAGGTGGCTCGTTTCACTCGGACGGGAGCGCTGGATGTGAAAGCAGGTAAACTTGTGTGTCATACCGTTGTCGGGCTCCAGCCTTCGGGCGGAGAGAGTTTGCTGCTAGCAGCGGCTACCTGCGGAGATGCGATGGGTGGCGGTGAACTACAGCTGAGGTAACTTGGCTGTCGGAACACTCTGTTTAATGGAAGTAGCGGCGGCGCTAAGTTGAATTACTTCTCCTGCGGGTTTGTTTGTGACACTGGGATGTGATTTGTAAGGAATCGCGAGCAGGAATGGCAGATTTAGTTTAAGAACAGCCCCATGTTGTTGGTGCGAGTTGAGCTAGCTTAGCATGCTAACTTAGCGCCGTGTGCCCCCATTCTTTGTCAGTGGCAGCAGCAGCAGCAGCAGCTCCCTGCCAAAGCTATCGATCTGGATTCTGCCAGATGTTGATCAGAGATGAGATCCACTGTTATGATCTGGCCTGTCGTGTCCACACCAGAGCAGATATTCAAATGTGTAAGGAGGAGGGGAAGCTGTTGGAAGTGTAGCTGGTGTAGTTTTGTGTTGTGACACAGAATTTATGGGATCATGCAAGTTTTTTTTTTTGTTTTTTTGTTTAATCTGGAAAACCAAATCTTTAAAGGTGACACTGGGAGGGTTGTGATGCACTCATACCTTGACCTATAAGGTGGGACATCATGGTCATAAACACTATCTGTGACTATCTATTTGTACATTCTTTTATTTCTTAAATATAACATGTGGGAGCTTTAATTTCCCCCCAGGGGATTAATAAAGTATCTATCAATCTATACAACTATGTTAACACACCTGATGTACTGACGGATCACAACTTTCAGGTCTGCAGACAGGTGTGCAGTGGAAGTGACACAACTAACCTCTGTGCAACTTTTTTTTTTTCCTCTGCCATCACTGTAGATGTCACCTGAAGCTGCAAACATTATAGGAGAAGAAATGTAAACAGCAGCAGTAGGATTGAGGAAACCTGAGGCTTTGGAGGCCTTTTTTTTTTTTTTTTTTTCTTCCCTCTCCTGTTTTTCACCACTGTAAAAGGGGGAAACCTGTTTTCTGCCAGCAGAGCCGAGCAGCCTCCTCCTGCCTCTCCTCCCTCCCATCTCCCTCCCTTTTCCTCCCACTCAGTCAGCCTCTCCTTGGCTTTTATTCCTCTCTCTCCCTTTTTTTTTTTTTTTTTGCTTCCTCCCCCTCCCATCCGTCGCCCCCTTCTTTCTCTCACCCTCTTCCATTTTCTCCCCCCTCCGAGCCTGTCTGTCCGACCTCCCTGCCTCCCTCCCTCCCTCCCTCCCTGCCTCCCCATCCCTTCCCCCTCTTCCACTTCCGTCGCTCGCTCTCCGTCCTCTCCCCTTTCCTCTCATCTCTCCCTCACCCCCCCCTCCACCTCATCCTCTCTCGCCCTCCCCCCTTGCCTGATCTCTCTCTCTCTCTCTCTCTCTCGCCTCCTTCTGTCCCTCCCCCTTCCTCCCTTCCAACATCCCTTCCCTTCCCTCCCCCCTTCTCTCTCCCTCCACTGCAGACATATTGTAGAGGCTGCTGCTGACTCAATAGGAGGCGCCATTCTGTGATGGTATTGCGAGGCGAGGGAGAAAAAAAAAAGGGGGCAGGCAGAATATAGGTAGGCTTACATAATGGAGGCCCTCTCTAGCGCCACCTACGAGTAATGGGAGGAAGCAGGGAAAAGAGGCAAGAGAGGGGAAGTGTAAGACAGACAGACAGACAGACTAGACGGGATCCAGGCAGATCGACAGAAATCTCTCTGGGTCACACTGTTGGTGGAACCTCACATTGTTGCCCCCCCTTTTCTTCTTCTACTGTTTTCTAGAGAGTGAAATAAGCTGAGGTGTTCGCAGGGATTGTTTGGGACGGTGCAGTTTGTTGTCACCGAGTTGCCTTTGTGTCATTGTGCGCCGGTGACCTTTGACCTCCCCACCTAGGTGCTCTCACCTGAATAGACAGAAGTGGGTTTAATAGGATTTACTTCCTCTGGCAAACCGTGACTCCGTAAATGACAAGTCTATCGGCGGTGAATGGGAGGATGCTGGTTTGGCTGTGTTTTGTATGGAACCAGTGGGTTTGTCTTCCTGTTTGCCACCTTTGGATGCTGGCGTTGGGTTCAGCCAGCTCAGATCAAAACTTCGGTGTGCCGTAACGAGGAAAAGATCATTTTGTGTGTTGTTTTTAGTAGCTTTAGTGGACATCAGGTCCATGACACAGAAATATACCTGCTGATCATTGAGCTTAGCTTTGCGTATATGATGAATAATGATAGGGTTTACTTCCTCTGGCAAACTGTGACTTTTTAAAGGATGAATCTATCGCTAGCTATATCTGAGTGATGAATGGGAGGATGCTGGTTTAGCTGTGTTTTGTAGTTAGGTTCAGCCAGGTCCAATCAGAACTTCAGTATGTTTCACACAAAAAACAAGATCATTTTGTCAACAGAGTGGCTGCGTAGTTCCATCGGCAGGAAGATTCTCTGTAAAGGTGGAGCTTCTTCACACTTCAGTTCTGGTTGCTATTTGTTGACTAAATAATGCAGATTGCCTACTAGTTGTATATTTGTCACCAGCGCTGGGGTAGACTGCTTGAATGCAACTTAACTTCCCATATCTGTCAGAAACCATGACGACAAAGTTTATCAGAAACCCTCCAAGTCTAAGTTCTGTTTTGCAGCTTCAGTCGACATCACGATGCTAAACTGTGACCGCCGTCATCCTCGGTAACAAGTTACTGAGCTTAGCGTCGTATCAACAGTCATCTTTTTACATTCAGTGTTACTCTCCAAAATGCATTGTGCGTCTTTGCCGCTGCGTTTGCGCCCCGTCTTCGCGCGCTACCGACACCTGTCAATGTGTGAAGCGGCGCGAGCCTTTGGCAGCGTTGTGCATCTCGTCACCGGTGTGGGTGAGCATCCTCGTGCACATGAATGACACATCCAAAACAATGACCCACTCACAAAAATAAAAAAAGAAAAGAGAACGGCTCCGTAGCGCTACTACAGTTCAAAAACTCCACAAGGTGCCTTTTTATGTTTTGTTGTTGTCGAGTCCAAAAAGGTTTTCTGGAAAGCTGTTTGTGTGTCGTCAGCCTATTAAACGCTTTGTTGTGGAATTAAAGCTGGCCTGTCTGACATGAAGAGCACAGGTGTAAGTAATTATGTGTATTTTTATTTTTAAATTCCATTTAGCAGCTTTTGTTTTTGGGGGTCTTGTATTGTTGGTTCTGGCTCGCTGTCACACTGTCGTGGCCTACTGGGACTCTTGAATAGAGCACAGCCACGGCTAATGTTATTCCTAACACCTGTGATTTGGGAATAAGAGAGCATGTTTTGGCTTGATAATCTATTGCAGAATAACCTCGTGACCCAGGCGACTCTTCCTACAAATGGGACAATGACGAGTTGTCTGCAATTATGTCTTAATGCCAAAAAGCACTAATTTAACAGATGGTTAAAAGTTGCCCGTTCACACGTCTGACTGGGTTTTTGAGCTCAGCTTCCTCTTGAGCTGCTATCAAAGGCGAGTTAACTGTTTACCTACTGACCCGTGGATTCAGTTAGCAGACACCTGTCCAGATTCTACCTTGAACCTGTTGATGACACGCTGTGTGTGTGTGTGTTTCCTACCCAGGCAGGCAGAATGTTCCAGCTCCCTGTCAATAACCTGGGCAGTCTGCGGAAAGCGAGGAAAAATGTCAAGAAGGTCCTGGGAGACATCGGCCTGGAGTTCTGCAGAGATCACCTGGAGGTAAGCAGGCCCAGACTTCGCTGTTTCTTAACAAGGGTCCAGAGTTTCCTTTCGATTTCACGTTGACTACATCACATTCTGAGGTTTCTTCTTCCAGAAGCATGTGGGTCAGTTTAGGAGTTGTTCCTTTACGTGGCTCTCTGCATGAAGTTCTTCTGTAAGATCCCTGCACGACTGTAGAAGACGTGTTGTGGTGTGGATTTATGAACTGGATTCATATAATGTAGCACTGGCAGTGTTGTGATTGCCCTCTCTGACACCGTGCACTCGTTCTGTTACGCCTCACTTAGCGTTGGAGAAAGACGCTCCTCTGGCTTAAAGCAGAACCTCAAGACGGAGCGTAATGCAGCTTCTGGTTGTCTGAGTCGTGTAAAGATCTTGGGCACAAACTGGGGGAATTATACAGATTTGCTTAAATTAGAGGAGGTTTGAAACGTCTTTAGGAGGACTGTGAATTCTGTCACACTTTCTGATGTTTGACAGGGTGCAGCAGCAGCAGCACGTGTGTCATTCACTTAGACGTGACAACTCCGGACCAGAAACTAAACTATTGACTTGTTTTCTAGCCCCAACATGATGTAAACACTTCTCCCAGAGGACATTAAGTTTAACTCTGTGACATATTTCTGAAAAATAGTAAAACTGGAATCCTCTGTCTAATCAGCGTTGGCATGCAGAGGCACATTTAGGAGTCGTGCATAACAACAAATCTGTTGCCTACGGTTACCCAGAAACCTTCTTTGAGCCCCTGTGTAAAGGTGCACCATCAGTGAAGCATGCAAGAACATTAAAATAATATCCACATTTCTACATATGTCTAATATGTCTGCAGACCTTTTTTTCCATCATGATTGCATCTTGTTTTCATCGTGACCTTCTAATAATCTTAATCCTTGTTGTTCGGTAGGACTATAAAGACTTTACTCCTCCTGAGGTGTACATAAAGCACACAAGCTGGGAAGATGTGTGCATGTGGGAGCCGTCACATACCAAAGTCCAGGTATGTGACACGCAGACGTTCACTCTCACAGATGTCTTACTGTGATTCTTTTGTGTTATTATTATATGTTGTGTTGTTATTATTTTGTTATTGTGTTGACGTCACAATAACATAAAAATGTATGAATGCACTATGTTTTATTTCTCTCGGACAAAGAGCTCATGAAGTCTTTCCTCTCCTCTGTATCTCCAGGACTACAGATCAAAGCCTTTCTGCTGCTCCGGCTGCCTCTTTTCATCCAAGTACTTCTCTGCATACAAGAGCCACTTCCGCAATGTACACAGCGAGGACTTTGAGAACAACATTCTGCTCAACTGCCCCTACTGCACTTACAATGGCAACAAAAAGACTCTGGAAACGCACATTAAACTGTTCCACATGCCCAATAACGCTGTGCGGCAGGGCCCCGGTGGGATGGTGGCGGGAGCTGGTGGGATCATGATGAAGGACGGGATGCTGAAGAGGACTGGGGACAGCGTGGAGCAGGCGGTGTACTACTGCAAGAAGTGCACCTACAGGGACCCTTTGTACAATGTGGTGCGAAAGCACATCTACCGGGAACACTTTCAGCAAGTGGCCCAGCCCTACATTGTGAAGCCTGGAGAGAAAGCAAACACTCAAAATGGCGGCTCAGCTGGAAATACAGACGGTAGTAACACAAACAATGTTAGCAGTAACCAGATTCACTGCAAGAAGTGTCTGTTTGTTCCGCGGACCTACGAGGCGCTTGTTCAACACGTCATTGAGGACCACGAGAGGATTGGCTACCAGGTGACTGCAATGATTGGACACACCAGTGTGATCGTGCCCCGTCCCAAACCCATCATCATGATCCCCCCCAAAACACAGGGAGACAAGACCATCATCGGGATGGGTCCTAAAGGGGCAGTCATGGCCACCACCAGGTCTCCAGGCTCACAGCACCTGGGCCGAGTCGTCATCGCATCCAAGACCGGCTTCACTTCTCAGAGTCTTCTGGCTGGAATGAAACACGATGCGATAGGATTAAAGGCCGGCACCATGCAGCCGTTCTCTATTGGCAACCAGCAGGTGAGGGTTTCTTTACCAGGGAACGCCCAGGTCTCTGTGCCGCAGCAGTCACACGCAGCAAAGCAGCTTATTTCAAGCGGCAGCCTGCGGAGCCCAGTTGTTGTTGGTTCCTCTTCCTCACTCAAATCCAACCCTCTGGGTTCACGTGTTCAGGCAGCGGCTACGACTGTGGCCTCCGTCACGGCCAAGAAAGGCGGCTCTTCAGTGCTCGGCACATCTTACACCCAAAAGTGGAAAATCTGCACGATCTGCAATGAGCTCTTCCCAGAGAACGTGTACAGTTCTCATTTTGAGAAAGAGCACAAAGCAGAGAAGGTGCCTGCTGTGGCAAACTACATCATGAAGATCCACAACTTCACCAGCAAGTGTCTCTACTGCAACCGCTATCTCCCCAGTGACACGCTGTTAAACCACATGCTGATCCACGGTCTGTCGTGCCCGCACTGCCGCGCAACCTTCAATGACGTGGAGAAGATGGTGGCCCACATGCGGCTGTCGCATCCAGACGAGAGGGTCGGTCCACGAACTGACTCTCCTTTGACCTTTGACCTTACGCTGCAGCAGGGCAATCCCAAAAACGTTCAGTTGATCGTCACTACGTACAACATGAGAGACGCCCCCGAGGAGTCGGTGGCGTTTCACGCTCAGAACAACAACACCTCCATGTCCTCAGCCTTGTCTGCTTCTCTAATATCAGGCAAGAGGTTGATGCCTCAGCATCCACCCAAAGCCCCTTCAGGAGCCGCTGACGGTGCACCAGCTAAGAGCGCCCCGCAGGCCTCAGTGCCCTACAAGAGGGACGTGGGCAAAACACTGTGTCCTCTTTGCTTCTCCATCCTCAAGGGCCCAATCTCAGACTCTCTGGCCCACCACCTGAGAGAGCGGCACCAGGTGATCCAGACGGTCCACCCTGTAGAAAAGAAACTGACCTACAAGTGCATTCACTGCTTGGGGGTTTATACGAGCAACATGACCGCCTCCACCATCACTCTACACTTGGTGCACTGTCGAGGTGTCGGGAAGTCCCAGAACGGACAGGACAGCCGGGCGGCTCATTCTTCTCGGGTCAGCCAAGCCCAGAGCAGCACTCTCAAACGGGCCAGCTTTGACAGTTCTGACACTAGCGCACCAAAACGAAGGAGGCCAGGACCTCCTGGGGAAAGAGCCCACCCTCGGGACAGCAACGGTCCGTCTGCGTTCATAGAAAATCCTGATGAACCTGTAGTTCTGGCTCTGGACCCCAAAGGACATGAAAACCATTCGTATGAATCCCGGAAGGCTTTTCTAACGCAGTACTTCAACCGGGCGCCGTACCCCACACAGCGGGAGGTGGAGAAGCTGGCGTCCAGTCTGTGGCTGTGGAAGTCCGACATCTCCAGCCACTTCGTCAACCGGAGGAGGAAATGCGTACAGGAGTGCGAAACCAAGGGCTCCAGCGTGCTGCTCGGCTTCAGCATGCACGAGCTCAGCAAAGTGAGTCACGAGCTGGCGTTCGTCCAGGACGGCACGTACGAGGGCCGGCAAAGCAAGCGACGGACGTCCAGGACGCGTATGGGGGTGTCGGAGGAGGCGCTGCAGAGACACCGCGAGCTCGTGGCCGCTAACGGCGCTCCAGAGGGAAAGTCGTCCAGGAGCGTGGAAGGTACGAAAGCGTCCGCCCCGAATCCCAACTGTGCCAGCAGAGACCAAACCAAGACAATCAACAGCCTCTTACCACAGAAAATGCCTCTAGACCTTTCCGAGCCCATCGCCATTGACTCTGACAGTGATGAGGAAGAGCAGCAGAAGGATACCAGGGAACTAGAGGGAGAGGTACGTCACCATGGTAACCAGCAGCTTACTGGAGCTAAAGAGAGAACGGAGCCAAGGACAGGGGCCAAGATTGTTTCAGATCTGGATGATATGTCAGACGATGACGACGACGACGACGATGACGATGATGACGAAGACGACGACGACGAGGACGATGATGAGGACGAAGGGGGACACGTGGAGAACGGCTTTGGGCCTGCAGAGGGCTCAGGACGGCCGGCTGCTAAAGGAAGAGACACGCTGCCCATCATTATTCCCAAGTTTGTACCGTCATCTGCAAGAAGCGGCAGAGACGGAGCCCAGCTGGGCAAACAGCAGGTCTGACTGATAGGAATCAAAGAAGACTCACGCAGTCACAGAGACGCTGAAGATTTGATTCACGCCAACAAATCTGCCTCGAGTGGACCGAAGGACGCCGCGTGAAGGAGAGAACTCTAAACAAGCCATCCAATGACGCTTACAGGCAGGACTCTACGAGCAGCTAGGATCCATGTAAAGATTTGTGAACTCAATTTTAATGTTTTTGTTGTTTTTTTTTTTTCCCCTCAAATGGTCAAAGACAGTGAAGTTACACCAAACAAACAGAAAAAAAACGTTTTTTGCCTTCTGTATACTTTACTACATTGAGATAAGGAGTTATTAACATTGATTTAGCCGCCGAGCTTCAAACGTGGCTGAAACTGTTGAGTTGTTTTGAGGTGTAGCTCTGAAGCTGACCAGATAATCCATCGTTTTTCATGTAGTTCAATACTGAGATAGCTAGTGTAAATTTGTACAGTCTTTTAGACATGTTTGGACAGACGTTGCCGTACATGTACCCTTAAATATTTGCTATTACCTGTGTGTAAGGTAGCCTCATATGTTCTACATCGGTATGCTTAACAATAGGTGTCGCTTTGGTGGCTGGTATTTTCTCATATGTTTATTTTTTAACAAAAAAAAATAGTTTTGTTTTTTTTTTGTTCTTTTTGCAAAATAATATATCTATATATATGAAAAATAACAATTTTTGTTTTTGCTTTTATCCTGATTAGATTTTATTTTTTTATGTTGATCCTTTTTTTTTTTTTTTTTAAATTTGTTCTGTTTCTAAAAGAATAGTGGCACCAAACTATTCTGGTTCTCTTACGATATAAAGGAGCATTTCTCCTCTTTTTGCAGCCTTTTGCTCATTAGCCTCGACTCGACTGTACTTGCTTTCTATTTTCACAACTTTAGCTCGATGTTTCTTTTTTCTCCCCACAAGAACTGGACAGTATCCACCATTCTGACATCCGCAGAAGTAAAAGCCTTTGGTTTTTTTTTCCGTTCCCAAAAAAGATAGTTGTGTTCAATATGTGTTCTTTGAATTGTGTGTATTTGTTTTATGTTTTCATTTTTCACTTAAGCATTTATGAACAATAAAGTGCTGTAATTGTGCTTCTCACAGAACCGCTGGTGGCGCTGGTGTCATTGTTCGGAGTAAAGAACGGAGGGATCGGGCACTAAGAGGGATGATTTGTGCTTGTTGGTGCACAGCGATAATTAGCAACGTTTAGTGTTTTTCTGTTTTGATGTTGTAAACCTTCAGTTGTCTGAACTTTCTAGCTGCATCGTGAGTTTAGGCTAAATCTTTGTCACATTCCAGACACTGAAGCAAAACATGCGAGTGGTTAAATCTTCTCTTTCAACTATTTTTTCCCCCAAGATAAATCAGAAAAGCCATCAGATCGTTTTACAGATACAGAAAAAATTTGGGAAATAGTGCTTGAATTGAAGTCCAAGAAGGGAGAAGACACGATGAGCACGAACCCGTGATGAGGGTTCAGAAGTTTGTTTTTTAGGAGTCACGCCAGAAAGATTGGAATCAGCCGCTGATTTGAAATGCTGCACTGTTATCTCCAGTCAGATGTTTAAAAAAAAGCATCCTGCAGAACAGTGTTTTCTGTTAAACTGGTAGATTAATCTTAGCAACTGGACCTGCTTGAGTTCCTTGAAGACGTTTCATCCGAGACGCTTCATCAGCTCTGACTGACTAGTTCCACATACTGATATTCTTAAGGAGTCATTAACACCTGAGTTTTGGTTTCAATTGGAGGGTTAATTGCTCCTCCCCCTCGTTAGTGTCCTTACATAACGAGGGGGAGGAGCAACAAGCCTCCAATTGAAACCAGAACTCAGGCTTCAAGTCCAGCTGCTACGATTACAATAACCGTGACCTGGATGACTGAGAATCTAAACGTTTTCTGTTAAAATGATGCATACATTGAGCAAAAAATGCATTTTTTTTTCAAACTTAAAATAGGCGGTGATGCAGGATGACTAGTGTTTTTTTGCCTTCACCTTTAAGCAGAGCTAAGTCGACCATTTATCCAACATGGAGCCTACAAGGGGAGCAAATGAGCTGGTGTCAGTATGATTTAGAGGAGCTACAAACAGGTGACAGCAACACGTGTTGAGCCTCTACATGGCGTCAGAGCAGCTCCAGTGCTGCTTCATAATTGATTCTGTGAGCTCTGCTGGGGAGGATAAACACCACTTTTACAAAAAGATATTCGCTCCGTTGGCGTTTTGACGACGGTGATATAGAGGTGTTGATCTCCCCCAGGTGTTCACGCAGGTCGATACCTGCTCGTAGCGTAGCATCGTTTTCGTCCAGTGACCCGTCTTGCCCTCTAAATGGGGCCGCGGTGATCCCGTCAGGATAGAAATAGTTCATCATCGGGTGAAGGTGATCGCTCGGAACAAGTATTGATTTGCAGTGAGCCTTTCCTCTGGCAGCAGCACACGCATTAGCCAAAATATAGCGAAGGATGATTCATGTGACCTTAGTTTGCACATTTCTATCGACCGGCGCTGATCGTTTTTGCACCGCTAAGCTCTCTAATGTGAATCCGTCTTTGCAATGTGGTGATGCTGGACTGAAATCTTACTGTACAATCCTTCTCCTGTCATCCATGTCTTCATGTTGCACTAATTCACGTGTAGATCTAAATCCAGCCTGAGCGCTCTTTGTGACTGAAGCTCCTGCCGTCAGGAGCCCCGACTCCTCCAGCATCGCTCAGATCTTTTTCCTTTCCCCGCGTCGATACAGGATCAGAACGAACTGGGTCTGCTTAGCATTTTTTCTAAATGCCACCCAGCATGATTAGGTGTTGGCTGTTTTCAGATTTGTTCCTTTAATTCTCAGTTAGATGTTGCTGAAGGTTTCCAACATAAATCTTTTCTTGTTCTCTACGTTAACAATTAGCTGATAAATGAATCCTCTGTGGTTCTATGAAGCACCAACAAAGACACCTGCTCTGTTTTTCTGCTTCTTTTTTTTAATGTGGTGTCATTTGTTGGCGTTTTCTAAATGAGTTTTGCCAGACAGTCAAACATGCGACCTGCAGGTGTAACAATGATCCTTTCTCTGGAGTCAATTTAATCAAGAGGGAGTTAAATTTAGCCAATTGAATATTCCATTTTACCAATCAGGTCAGAATTATCTTGACATATCCATTATCCATCAGCGCATCTTAATGAGGTTTTCATTGTTGAGACGGTGCAGTGAGCGATGTCTACTGTGGCTGAGATTTCATTACCAGTGCAGTACAGAACCTATATATATTTAAATAAAGTGCACCTTGAAGTTAAGACACACGAAAAGCAGGTTCCAGGAATATCTGGCATCGCTTGGTAACCGTGAAAAAAGCAATTTAGCCTCACAAGATCAGAGCCTTTCTTTGTCTTTTCGTTTTTTTTCTTGAGAGTTTGTAGTGTGCAGAGTAACGGCGTCATCAATATGTATTTTAGCATTAAAAATACACGCAAAGGAGCCGTGATGTGTAAGGAGGAGGAAAAATAGTCATAAGATTAAGAAACTTTATGCAGCTGAAGTTCTTCACATGTCCAGAATTAAACCATTTCAGGACTGAGGCTAAAAAGCTTGTCCCTTTTCTGGGTTTCTGGTATAAGAAAGTCCTAAGACTAATAAAAGTTCTTTACATGGCTGCACTGTGGTGATAAAATCAGGCAGTTACAGATGATTTTGTTGGTGTCAGATACCTGCAGTTTGTCCATTTGTGTTCTGGTTATGCATCTCTGCACTCAGATGTGCAATAACATGTAAGAAAAGCATAAAAAATTATGAAACTTTATTTACACAGCTGAAGTTCTTTGCATGGTGGCACCAGGATGAGGGCGATTTTAGTCATATGGGATGATTTTGGGTGTCAGATATGTAGAGTTTGTCCATTTCCTGTTCTAGTTGTGCATGACATGTAAGAAAAGAAAAGAAAATAGTCATCAGAATAAAAGTTCTTTACACGGTTGCTCTGTGGTGTTGAAATCAGACAGTTCAAGATGATTCCTGGTGTCAGATACCTGCAGTTTGTCCGTTTGTGTTCCTGTTATACAAAACAGTCGTGCGATTATCTAACTTTCTGCAGCTTAAGTTCTTTGCATGGTGGCACCAGAATTTAAAAAAACCTTTCAGGACTGAGGTTTAATAAGAATCAGCTGCCCTTTGGTTGCGCGTCTCCACCAGTTATGGACCCAGTTTGCGTGTCATATGTGGAGGAGCTTTGGTAGGAACTAGAACACTACATTATTAACTCTTTGCTCTCTCAGAGTCGAGATCAATCAGATGAGACTGACATCCAGTGTTTTACCAACTCTGGGTCGGATCAGACGAGCCTCCGCTATGTATGATTTATTAAAAAAACCCCATCGTTTGCCACCCTGGGAGGAGGAGGAGGAGGAGGAGGAGGAATCTAAAATGGAGGGAAATTACCCCCAGTGCAAGAGGGAGAAAGAGGCAAGACTCTCCTTGGCTGGCTAGTCAGTGTTGCTATGCTGTTGTAAGGAGGCGAGAGGGAGGGAGGGAGTGGTGGGGGAGTCTGAAGGAGAGAGAGAGCGGGAGAGAGAGGCCTGGCTGGCTGTGGGGGAGGCGGAGAGGCCTCATCTGCAGTGCTGTGTGCAGAAGGAGCGCTTAACAGCCTTTCAGCGAGGGGGAAGGGGAGGCGAGAGGGGTGGGGGAGAGGGAGTCGGGAGGAGAGGGGTGAGGAGAAAGATGGCGGTGGCTGGCGGAGAGACTGGCGCCCCCTGTAGCCGGAGGAGGAGAGGCCCCGGCGCATCTCAGACACAAAGAGGAGCTGCTGAGACAAAAAATAATAATTAATTGGGGGTTGAAGCGACCACGGGGTAGTTTTTTTTTTTGCCCCCACCTGACCCTGCGTCCACCTGAGCGGAGGGAGGGGGGGGTTAGAGGTGAGGGGCGCCCCCTGTGGGAAAGTGGCTTCCTCTCTGCAACACAAAAAACAAAAAAGAAAGAAAGAAGGAAGGAAGGAAGGAGGAGGTAAATAACAACAAATCTGCGATGTTGGTGGATGCAAAATGTAAAAACTTCCCGATCTCCTGAATATTGCATGTCGCTAGAGGTCATCCAGATCAGGGCGCCGCGAAGAAAAACTGGGACAATAACACCAGCAGAGAGAAGAGGGGAGGTGGAGATAGTGGAGGAGGAGGAGGTGGAGGTGGAGGGGGGGAGGCTAAAGAAAGGCCTTGCAGACTGCGGGGGAGACAAGAGGCCTCTTCTGCAGTGCTGGGTGATGGAGGTTGGAGGAGGGGAGGACTGGGAGGTGGGAGGGTGGGTGGGGGAGACAGAGAGGGATGGTTGCAGAGCTAACCCACCGCTAGCGCCTCCTGCAGCCGCGACAGGGGAGCTGCACGCGGCAAATGATTCATGGAGAGAATAGGACGGTGGGATTGAATCATTCAGGAGGCAGGAGGAAAAATGCGATATGAATAGACAAGAAGGGGAGAAAAGAGAGGGAACGTGAGCGAAACCTGAGCAGGAGGCGGCTGAAATAAAGAGGAGGAACCCGGGAGGAGCTGGGAAAGGAGACGGAGATTTAAGGCATGATGGTGGACACTGTGGACCTGCAACATGAGTGTGACATCTAGAAGGTCAGAAGAGAAAGAAATGTGACCAAAGTTGTGCAAATATTCAGTCAAGTCCTAAAACTAGTAAAGAAGAAGATGAATCGCATTTTAAAGAACCGTTCTCAACCTAAAGACATGACAGAACCCAGTGTTTGACTTATTTTAAAGCTGCACCGACTGAAATTTACACAGATGTTGGTGCTGAGGCATGAAAACACAGAAGTATCAACATCTACAGAGTCCGTCTCAAGGCTGTGGTGTTGCTCTCAAAGACACTTCAGCTGAGATGAAGACAAGACGGAGTCCAAACCAGGACTCAGTCCAGTTTTATCTACACACCATCAGTTCACATCACATGTCTTGTTTAGACGGTAAAAACCTTCTAAAGTTATTTATAGAAATTCAACAAATCCAGAGTTTCCTTCAGATTCACTCTGAGTAACAGTGGGAAGAACAACTCCAGCAGAACCGGGCTCAGGGAACATCTGGCCTGACTGGTCGGGGTGAGGGTGAAGGGCATCAGAAGTGTTTTTACAAACACCTTGTTTGCAGCTACACAGCCAGATGTGGGAAGGAAATATCTGCAAAAGACAAAGAGTGTTGTTGTCAAGACCACCTAAACCAAGACCGAGGCGGGACACGACCACAGTTCAGTTTTATTTCTGTGGCGTCAAGTCACAACATAACGCCGTCTTAATTCACTTCAGACAGTAGAAACCTTCCAAAATCATACAGAGAAGCTCGACAAATTCAAAGTGTATCTTGGATTCCCTTTCAGCAAATGTTTGCCAAAAGTGAGGAGAACAGCTCCAGCAGAACCGGGCTCAGGGAGGTCAGACATCTGCCTCGACCGGTCGGGGTGAGGGTGAAGGAGATCATGAGGGCAACGTGTAGAGGCTCAGAAAAGAAAGAAATGTGACTAAAGTTGTGGAAATATTTAATCAAGTCCTGAAACTAGTAAAGAAGAAGGTGCATCGTATATTAAAGAACAGTTACCAACCTAAAGAGACGACAGAAGCCAGTGTTTGACTTATTTTAAAGCAGCACCGATTGAAATTTACACAATCTGCAATAAATGTTGATGCTCAGGCATGAAAACACAGAAGTATTAACATCTACAGAGTCCTTCTCAAGACTTTGTTTGCAACCACAGCAGTCCAACGTGTGAAGGGAAAGTCTCTGGAAGATGGTTTTGTTGTCAGCGCCGCCCAAACTGAGACCAGAACAGAACAAGACAGATTCAGGACCAGGATGTAGCACCGGTTCACAACCTCATGTCATCTTCAGACAGTAAACAGCTTCCAGAACCACACAGAGAAACCCAATAAATGCAGCGTTTCCTTCCCTTTAAGTAAGCACTTAAACTCCAGAGGAACCAGGCTCCAGAATCTGCCTCCACCAGTCGGGGTGAAGGGGTAAGAAGGCAGAAGCATAAACACTTTGGAGGCTGATCAGAAATGTGAAGCTCCAGATCCAGAGATACCTGCAGAGAAGATAAAAAACTAAATCCAAGGGAGAGAAGACACAAAGTTAGAGACGTGTAGTGGTGGTTTATAAAAGTCTGGAGAAGAGAGGAAAGGACTGCAGTGTTTCATCCGTTCTGTTCAGTTTTAGAGGGAGGCTGGAGGATTTGCAGCTACTGTAGCTTTTATCAGATTAAATCTTCCACTTTGAGAACGCTTTGTCACTTAAGGAGATGACAGGATCCACATTCCACAAGAAAAATGGAGGAGAGCTTTTCCTTTATGCCGTCAGTTATTACGTGACCTTTTGCATTTGTGCTGATGACCTGAAGCTTTGTCCGGAGATGGAAGAAGTTTAGAATGTGCAGAGAGGCTGACCTTGGAGCCTCGAGCATCGCTTTTGTAGCTCACTTCTACCCATCAGTGAAGGTAATGAAGTTCGTGACCAGAACCTGCTTTTTTTATTCGTATCAGGGAAGCAGGAAGTGTTGTGCGATGGGGAAGCAGCTCGTCACATGTCGCACACAGCCTCCCGTTTGCCTGCAAAGCGCAAACTTTCCAGGACGTTGCATGAATGAGGCTGTGGAGAGCGAGGCGGGAGGAATCAGCGAGCTTCAGTGGGGGTCCTGCAGTGAGATGGAATGGAAACGATGAGCTCTGTGAGCGGGGACGGGGAGGCAGCTGCTGGCGGCGCATGTAGGAGGAAGGAGGATGTGTGCTGCATCACGCTGCACATATTGCAGAGGTGGCAGGAGGGCTGAGCTGCAGGGAGGTCAGACGCTTTATCTACAGAGCGGGAGGAGCGACGAGCTGCTGCAGAGGGAGCAGAAGAAAAAAAAAAACCCCGTTGCTCCGGTAATTGGAAAGACACGCTGATTCCTCGGCCTGGTGAAGTGTCGGAGGTCAGAGGTCGAGGATGTGGAGCAGCAGAGAGTCACGTCAAGGCCACAGATGAGCTGCTTCTGGCCACATGAAGGACTGGAGCTGCTGCTGCTGCTCAGTGCAAGAACTAGACGAGTGCAAGTCTGGAAGCTCAGCCTCCGTCTGGAAACAGTGCACTGCTGCAGCACCATGCAGCTTTGACAAACACACACATACATTAAATGCATCATGTTTCCATGTGTGTCAGGAGCAACAATCAGATTTCAAAAGACACAAGTTTCCATTTCTTTGCAGTCTGACCGACTTGTTGTGAAACATTCAGAGAAAAATAATCTAATATAAAATATGTAAATCTAGTATTCAGTTCTGATTCAGTGTTTGTTTAAATTTGAAAAACAAAACAGAAGAAAAACAGCGAATAGACAAGACAGCAGGCTAACCGCTGATCTGAGCTCAGTTTGTCTTCTGGTGGTCATTTATGGTTGGTTTGTGTGTCTTTGTGGTCATTTTGTGTCTTCTTGTGGTTGTTTATAGTCATTTTTTCTCATTTTGTGTCTCTTTGTAGTCATTTATAGTCGTTTTGTGTGTCTTTGTGGTTGATTTGTGTCTCTTAACGGTCATTTTTGCATCTCCCTGTGGTTGTTTGTAGTAATTTTGTGTCTCTCTGTGGTCATTTGTGGTTGTTTTGTGTGTCTTTGTGGTCGATTTGTATCTTTTTGCGGTCGTTTATGGTGGTTTTGAGTCTCCCTGTGGTCATTTGGTGCCCATTTGTGGTTGACTTGTGTTTCTCTGCAGTCATTTTGTCCGTCTTTCTGGTTATTTTGAGTTTCCTTGTCATCATTTGTGTTTCTTTGTGATCAATTGTGGTTGTTTTGTGTCTCTTTGTGGTCATTTATGGTTGTTTGTTTGTGTCTTTGTGGTCATTTGGTGCCCATTTGTGGTCATTTATGTTTTTTCTGGGTCTCCTTGTCATCCTTTGTGTCTGTTTGTGATCGATTGTGGTTGTTTTGTGTGTCTTTGTGGTCAATTTGCAGCTCCTTGTGGTTGTTTGTAGTCACTTTGTGTCTCTTTGTGGTCATTTTATGTCTCTTTGTGGTCGATTGTGATTGTTTGTTTGTGTCTTTGTGGTCATTTGTGGTTCTTTTGTATGCCATAGTGGTCATTTTGTGTCTCTTTGTAGTCATTTGCGGTTGTTTTATGTGTTTTAATGGTTGATTTGTGACTCTTAATGGTCATTTTGTGTCTCCCTGTGGTTAGTTGTAGTCTTTTTGTCTCTCTTTGTGGTCGTTCATGTTGGTTTTGAGTCTCCCTGTGGTCATTTGGTGCCCTTTTGTGGTCGACTTGTGTTTCTTTGCAGTCATTTTCTCCCTCTTTGTGGTCATTTATGTTCGTTCTGAGTCTCCTTGTCATCATTTGTGTTTCTTTGTGATCAATTGTGGTTTGTTTTGTGTGTGGTTTGTGGTCAGTTTGCATCTCCTTGTGGTTGTTTGTAGTCACTTTGTGTCTCTTAGTGGTAGCATTGTGCCTCTATGTTATCATTTGTGGTTGTTTATTCGTCTCTTTGTGGTGACTTATGGTTTGTTTAAGTGTCGTTGTAGTGATTTGTGGTGGTTTTGTGTGTCTTTGTGGCAACACAGTGCACACTTAAAAACACACAATGCATTACGGAAAACCCACAATGCACCCAGAAGTTTAAATAAATACAATATAATACTGACAAGTCTTACTGCTTATCACAAAAAAAAAATCCTTTATTTGAATTTGTACGAGCACATCTAGTGGATGGTGTGGAGTCACGAACAGCTGTGCTTTCATGTCACATTACTTTTAGATTATAGATTATATATATATCTATAGCAGATGGAATAACGTTTGAAGAAGAAAAAACACAATCTTCCTCTTCAAAATGTGCCCGTGTTGGCTTCATTCCCTTCAGGGTTAGAGACAGTTAGAGCAGCTACAATAAAAACACATTTAACATCGGAGCACTTTTTAATCTGTGAAAGGAGTCGCTCATGAAGAGTTATCATCTCTCAGCTCTGCAGTTCCTCAGATTGGCAGAAAACCCTCCTGTACTCGACCTACCGACAGGACGGTGGAACGTTTAGCAGCTCCAGAGCCAGACTTCTTGTTTTAATCAGACACCAAAGCAAAGCTAAAAGAAAGTAAAACACGCCTTTAAATGAGCTCTAAGTTTGCTGCAAGTGTAAATAAGCAACCGTAAACTCAGAGTATCAGCTTAGAAGGTTATAACGAGTGTGAAATTGGTTATCGCAGGTTTAATGTGCAAAGTTAGACGCTGGTCTGATCTTTAAAGCAGCTGAGTCAGGAGTCAAAAGAACACAATGTCAGTGTTTAGCTGAAGTTATACGGTCGAACTTAGATGGAAATCACTTTTTTTTTTACAAGGAAACTTCATCTAATGTTCCTCTTGAGTCCTAAATTAATATGACCAAATATGAATCACTTGACTTGATCATAAAACTTTACAGCTGGTGGCCTTTCGCTGCTTCATAAAAGTCCCTGTAACGAGTGTCCCGAGGATCACTTCCATTAACAGCGACTTTTTATTTCCTCCACACGAGCTTCATCTTCGTTCTGGTCATTGATTTTTAGCGTAGTTTTGCTTCGTTGTTTGCAAAATTCTCAGGAAACGTTCCCGAAACATTCTATAACTTTACCTACAAGTCATTAAAAAGATAAAGAAAATGTTTTAAAAAATATTTTAATTTCTAGGAATGTTCCTACAAAGTTGACAAATGGTTTTGATGTGAACTATCAGAGGATGCTGTCAGACGATGTTCCACGATGATAGAAGAAGAACGTTCTCGAATCAACGTTCAGTAAATGTTTTCTGAGCGTCAGATGATTTTTACAAGACGTTCCTGTGATTTGATGCATTAACGAATGTGGAACATTCAGCCTGCAATGTTCTGGGGATGTTTTAAAGATGTTGTTGAGGGAACATATTATAGAACGTTCTTCTGGGAAACATTCGAATAATCAACATTCAAAAACTCTTGTCCAGAACTTGTCGAGGCCTCAGATGTTCTTCATACAGAACGTGTCTG